>NW_013952767.1:207224-216977 GCF_001266775.1 Austrofundulus limnaeus
CCCCCTCGGCTTCCAGATGCCAAATTGTAGTTGTCCAGAACTTATTTGTTCTGTTGCAAAAACTGTGACGTAATGGTTAAGAAAACCTCAAGGAAAATTGAGAAAACTGAAAAGGTGGAAAAATATGACTGAAACAGAATCTAAAGATATCTACTCAGCATCTGGAGATATAGCCTGACCCTTGCATTCCTACACAGTTCCGCTCAATTATCTTTCTCTGCTCCGTCTGAGATTTCTCCAATGAACAAGGATTTCTCCTGTAGAATTTCAAMYAGGCCAATCAGTGAACAGAAGGATTTGTGAATGACAACGTCGATTTTCTGCACCGTTTCAGTCTGCCTGTAGTTAAGCAGTGGCAGCAGAGGAAGTGAATGAAGCCAGTCTGTGTTAATAAGGCTTCCAAGTTAAACTAAATTTGTCTCACAAAGCCTGCAGCACTCATTTAAAACCATCTCATTCAGCTCGGTGCTTCTCTCTTCCCAGTAGGGAATGGTTGTTTACAGCGCACGCAGTTTCCGTTTAGCTTCTTCGCTTAGCTTCCTTCATGGTGGAGCTGGTGTGCTACATACAGGGGTTAGACAATGAAAGTGAAACACCTGGTTTTAGACCATAACATCCCTTTCAGACAGCTTCTTCTTGCGTCCACAGTTTGTCCTGATGGATGTGGTTGGTCCTCCTTGGTGGTATGCTGACATTACCCTAGATACTGTGGCTCTTGATRCATCACAAATACTTGCTGTCTTGGTCACAGATGCACCAGCAAGACGTGCACCAACAATTTGTCCTCTTTTGAACTCTGGTCTGTCACACATAATGTTGTGTGCATTGCAATATTTTGAGCAAAACTGTGCTCTTACCCTGCTAATTGAACCTTCGCACTCTGCTCTTACTGGTGCAATGTGCAATTAATGAAGATTGGCCCCCAGGCTGGTCCAATTTAGCCATGAAACCTCCCACACTAAAATGACAGGTGTTTCAGTTTCATTGTCTAACCATTGCACGTCACCGCCAAACGTTAGCAATTGGGTAAATCAAATGCAATCATTTTAAACTTCAACAGAGTCCRCAGCTCCAGCAAGAAATCATTTCTCAACAGGCAAGAGTCCAGACCCTCTGTACAAAGCAAAGCATTGGACAAGGGGCTGGTTTTTACCAGGCTACTGGGGAAAATCAGTTCAGACTTTTCTGCACTCAGGAGACTCCAAGTACACAACAAAATGTATTTGAAGGCTAAAAAAGTGGATTTTTCTTGAAATGTCATCTTTAAAGAAAGTACTGGCATTGGTCAGACCACCAATTTGGTAATACCCACAAGTTCATGAGGCGGCTTTGGTGTAGTGGTAGGGCCGGCGACTTGGGACCAGAAAGTTACAGGAATGACTCCCTGTCATTGCCCAGATGTTGTGGTGTTGAAGACTTAAAGACACAACCCCCAGCTGCTCCCCGGGTGCTTACAGAGCTGCCCGCTGCTCCACTTGGGTGTTTCTCAGGTGTGACGAGTCAAATGCACAGCACAGATTACATCATTGCATGGGAACATGCAYTGATGACAAATAAAGTCCCTTTACCTTCAATCTTTCTGATTTTTATGCTTGGAAAATAATACAAGGAGTCATTTTAGCTTCTCTATCTTCTTGCTGCAGTACACGTACAGTACACACTCCATATTTAAGAGACTGTGTGTGTGTGTGTGTGTGTGTGAGTGTATTTAACTCCTAACATTTTCTCCATCATCTAAGATCAAACCATTAAAGACCAGTAGCTGCGTTTCCATTGACCATGAAAATGCRCAAATTAGAATTTCAAAAATAAATTTGCTCAATGGAAGCACGTCAATTTCGAAAAAATTTACKTTTTTCGACAAAACGTTTTTGCGCTAGGATGAGGTGGTATTTTGGCCGTATCAAAATTGGTGATTTTCGCAAAACTGCAATGGAAACACTTTTCGCATCACGGGAGTCACCTGATCAACAACCGGCTGTTTCCACTGGCGAAAAAAATGAAGACGAAGAAGATAACAGGAAGAAGTAGTAGTACAATCATAGAAGTAGTAAAAGAAAGTAGTAAACTCACCGACTACAATTTCCCAAAAACACAGCATACGTAGCCGCTCCCAAGTAGGGAATTGTCACTCGAAAGCCTCGATAAAAGACGCCGACGTCTCCTCTGATGATGAGCGCTAGTGTCGCTGTAGCAACATGCTATGTGTTTACATCCATCGCCGCCATGTTTGTAATGACTTATCATGAGAACAAACGTATTCACGCGTGACTTTAACAGCATTTCTTACTTAATGGAAACACCGCAGATGCGAAACTGTGTTTTTTCAACATTAACAGAATATCGACAAAGTGTTGCGCACATTTGCAATGGAAACGCAGCTACTAGGAGTTTACTCAGTCTTGTGGACTAAGTCAAGCTTTTCCCTGGTTTGCAGAGACCTCCTAGACGCCACCTGAGTTGGGTGACGAATACACACCGTGTAGAACATTTTCTTACCGCACAATACGACACGGTGCTTCTAGAAAAAATATGTCCAAACTTGATTTTTATTCATTGTCTGCTTCGAGCTGTTTGGAAATCATTACTATATCAAAGCTTTGGCAAATGAATCCTCATCAGCAATTTTATTGCTGGCTGCCGTTTGGAAATGAGACACGCTTGCTTTCATAATGAACTAACTCTGACGAAGAGAGAAGTAGTGAGGCTGACACAACTAGCAGGAAAAAGATACTGGCAGCAGATCAGTTAGCTTTTTCCCCTCTTCTTTAGGAACGTTTATGTTGAAAAGTGAAGCAAAGCATGCTGCAACAGAGCACTTTATTTATAAGAGGCTTAATCAGCACTAAAAGTATCTGTTAGTTGACGGTTGACGAAGCAAAGGGAGTTTTTTTTCTTTTTAAAATATTTTGTGAGCGTCTCTTCAGAGCACCRGGTCGTTTTGCAGCTATCACTTTTGTTTCTTCAGGTTCATTGCATGTTTTTGCAGTTCAGCTCAACTGAGCCACAGTTTTGCTAAAAGGGGCGTGAAATCTCTAAGGTCAAGCATTATAAAGCTCAGTTATCTGAATAATCACTCTCCGTGGAGCACCTCCAAAGCTCACCGCACTCTTTCCTGAACAAACATTATCCAGGAGAAGGGATTAAATAAGACAGGTCAGGCAAGGTGACTCCGAACTTTTTTTTTATTTGATCCGCATATTTTTGCAAATCAGCTTTTTTACCCGCAAAAAAAAAAAAAGCCAAACAACGAGCACTTTTCTCCAATAAAAGAGATCAATAACAACTTTATTGGTACCAATTCCTTCGTTTTTCCTCAAGATGTTTTATATTTATGTGTTGTTTGGATAAATGAATGGATTCGCTTGTCATTAACAGATTTATTTGGTGAGCACCCTGCCAAGTTAGACGTCTTGATAGTTAACTGGGAATGCCAACACTCACAAAAATTAATGATTAACGAAGAAGCTTTTTTTTTTTTCTTTTCCTGACAAAGTGTTTAAACAGAACCTATGTGAGTTTTTACTCCTAGAACTGCTGGACTTGATTGATTATTCTGCCTTTATGTCTTTTTTTAAGATATGAATATTGGTTATGGATCCAAGCTAATTCCTCAAAGGAGAGTAGAAGATCTCTTTCTGCAGGAATGATTCTCTGATTATTTATGGTCTTGACATGACACCCACTCCCCACATGGTGGTATTTCCCTGAGTCAACAGAGCTCTGTTTGGGGAGTTTTGTCCTGCTTTTAGTTGTTTCCATGAACTATAAGACATGGAAACATGTAGGACATTTATAAAACACATTATCTCGTAGAAAACGACAATTATGTCTGTTTAAGTTTTGTCTTTTTTTTCTTTCTTGTTTGTAAAACCTTCTCCTTGGGGTGCTGGGACGAAAGGCTCTTGTTAGAGTTTTGAATCATTTTGAACACTTATACTTCCAGCACATATAGCAATGCTGAAACAGTGATGCAATCATTTCTAGTTCAAATCCTCCGGAGATAAGAGCCCAGATCTTAAACCTGTGAGACAGACATCAGAGAAAACTGTGTGTATCAGCAGATGGGATCGGGATATTTAATTGTTATGTTAAATATTCTTTTCTTTAATATCTGCCAGCTTTAAGCAGAACCATTTATGGTGCGTTCACACCAAACGCGATTTCAGCATCAGGAGCAGCAGGTTTACATACAAAGTCTATGGTGGATGCGCTTCAATTAGCGTCGGGAAGTGCTGCGGCGCCTCAAGCGCGATTAGAGCAGCGCGATTTGAACGATTTGAACGATCTGAGCGTTCGACGTGCTTGATGCTCCAATCGCTGAAGTTAGAAAGTCTGAACTTTTGCAGCTCGAAGTGCACAAACGTCCAACTTGAAGCGTTGGATGGGATTTTGAAGCTGAAATCGCGTTCGGTGTGAACGCAGCATTACTTTAAATGTCAAATATATCCTCTTTCTTCAAATGAATCCATGTGTTCTTATATTCCCTGCTCATTTTTCGCGAATACTTTGGGCATTTGTTTCTGTTGCCAGCTGTGGAATGTCACACCACCTTTCTAGACAAGGACCAGGCGGCAAACATAACTCACAGGGTTTCTGCTTGAAATCAAGACACTTTTTAAAAATTTCTCTTTTACGTCTACTCTACCTTAGATTATGTATATACAGTATGTATGTATATGCTTTATTTGGAAAAACAACAAAAAATAAATAAAAGAACAGTCTGCGCTTCTCTCCAAAAACATGGGTAAAGCTTTTGATCTAAAGGTCAGAGATCACGCTGGTTGTCGTCGCACTAAAACCTTCGATGGTTCATGAAGTGACAGTATTTATGATGGACGGTGATCTCTTTATCACCCAGAACAGCAGCTCAATGATCTACTTGTGGATTCAGAACAACCTCCYCTCAGTGTCGGAGTAGAAAGTTATGATGCTAGTTGTCATCAGATGTGTAAGCAGCCGTTCTGCTGATGTGATTGMTTAGGAGGAAATATGAATAGTATGCTTTGAACCTTTTTTGAGGTTGAGGTTTCAAAAAGTAGGCAGCTTTGGGCCTGAGGTGTTTGATGACATCTGCTGATGTGAGAACTAAATATTTCAGTGCCAAAGTTATTGTTTGCTTTTAGTTTTTAAAGAGCTRCTTTTGGCGTGAGTCATAAAAGTAAGTTTATATCTCTTCTGCTCAACTGATCAACAGAATAAACAAATAAAATCTCACTGATATGAATCAAACAGTTAGGACTTCCAAAAATTGATTCTATATATCTTTCACTCTTCTTCTCTCAGTTTAATTCATTTAAAGGAGACRTATGCTTTTAAATCCTTCATTTTTACTTTTAAATCATTCACTTGGGGTCTTTATAAAGTGGAACTGCAATGCTTTGATTTGAATTCCGTCCTATTCTAACTTCACCAGCTCCTCTTTCATCCCTTTTCTGAGGTGTGTCTCAAAGTAACTGATTTTGTTACTGTTCTTTAAGGCGTTATAAGCCCCGCCCCCTCCAGCTTCCAGACTGTTCCACTCTGGTTTGAGAGAATGGGAGTGGTGGGCAGTGTTAATCCAAAAATTAACTCCACAATWTCTAAAGCACTTATGAAAATATTTAGGTCCGCAACTTCAAAAGCACTTATACCATAGAAAAACTAGCAGAAGCTAATTTTTAAGCATAGGTTCAATTTGACACCCATTACCTAGCAATAAGTGATGTACAAGTTATGCACAATACTGCCAATTAGTGGTGTATGAACTCTTTTTGCAGCTTAATCCTACAACYGCYGATTGCYGGGGATGTGATTTCATGAAGGAGAACTTTGGCTCCTGGTGTAAAAATTAAAGTTGTTGAGGATTGCTAGTTCGGCTGCTTCTTTGTCTTTTTCGTTTGCTTATTGTAGATTTTTCTTTAAAAAAGCATCAATAAAGTAATTTTAAAACTGTTTATTGGAAAACTGAAGCGATACATTCTGGGTACATGACGGATTTGATTTGTGATGGGAAACGAAAGCATGGAGTACAGAAAACTACCTTCACTTTGGGGGCRGCTGTGGTGTAGTGGTAGAGCAGCCGGCTTGGGACCCGAAAGTCTTAGGTTCGACTCCCCGCCATGCCCACATGTCGTGGTGTCCTTGAGCAAGACACCTAACCCTAACTGCTCCCCGGGCGCCTCACATGGCTGCCCGCTGCTCCACTTGGATGTGGATGGGTCAAATGCAGAGCACAATTTCGTCATTGTGTGGAAACATACACTGATGACCAATTACTTTACACTTTATGACCTTTACTTTACATTTCAAAATAAGAGCATGGATTTTAAAGTTCTCCATAGTTTTGTTGTTGCTCCAGTTTACCACCAGATGTCCGTCTTCATCAGCATAACATCTGTAAATCATTTCTGCGTCCCTTCAGCTAACCCCGGTGGCCGGTTGCTTTGACTAATTAGATCAAGTATTGAGCTCCAGCATTTAAACTTTATTTTTTTAAAAGGAGCTCCAATTGTAAAGTAAAATAAATCAATACATTCAAAATTTTAGTATGGATTACAAACATTAACTGTTTTCGCGGTCACATAGTTCTAACCATTGCCGTCCTGCTATGTAAGCAGACACAAAGCATTGTGGGAAATATCTGTAAAATTAGAACCGTGACTGAAAGCAACAGTCAGCAAGGATGTCTACCTTCCCAGTAATTGTGTTTATCTGGGAGGGGTGCTGTTGGACAGATCACATGTGTTGTGATTCACAGACAACCATACCTTCTGCTGTTCAAGATAATGATGACTGGTACAGTGGTTTGCAAAAGTATTCATACCCCTTGAACTTTTCCATATTTTGTCACATTACAACCACAAACATAAATATATTTCACTGGAATTTAATGTGAAAGACCAACACAAAGTGGTATACAATTGTGAAGTGGAAGCAAAATTTTACATGAATCAAAACATTTTTTACAAAAAAAAACCTGAAAAGTGCGATGTGCAAAATTATTCAGCCCCCCTGAGTCAATACTTTGTGGAGCCACCTTTTGCTGCAATTACAGCTGCAAGTCTTTTAGGGTATGTCTCCACCAGCTTTGCACATCTAGTGACTGCGATTCTTGCCCATTCCTCCTTGCAAAACAGCTCAAGCTCAGTCAGATTGGATGGAGAGCGTTTGTGAACAGCAGTTTTGAGATCTTGCCACAAATTCTCAATTGGGTTTAGGTCTGGACTTTGACTGGGCCATTCTAACACATGAATATTCCTTTTTTTAAACCACTCCATTGTAGCTTTGGCTTTATGTTTAGGGTCGTTGTCCTGCTGGAAGGTGAACCTCCGCCCCAGTCTCAAATCTTTTGCTGACTCCAACAGGTTTTCTTCCAAGATTGCCCTGTATTWGGCTCCATCCATCTTCCCATCAACTTTGACCAACTTCCCGGTCCCTGCTGAAGAGAAGCACCCCCAGAGCATGATGCTGCCACCACCATATTTGACAGTGGGGATGGTGTTTTCAGAGTGATGTGCAGTGTTCTTTCTCCGCCACACATAGCGTTTTGCATTGTGGCCAAAAAGTTCAATTTTGGTCTCGTCTGACCAAAGCACCTTCTTCCACATGTTTGCTGTGTCCTCAACATGGCTTCTGGCAAACTGCAAATGGGACTTCTTATGGTTTTCTTTTAACAATGGCTTTCTCCTTGCCACTCTTCCATAAAGACCACATTTGTGTAGTGCACGACTAATTGTTGTCCTGTGGACAGTTTCCCCCACCTGAGCTGTGGCTCTCTGCATTTCATCCAGAGTCACCATGGGCCTCTTGGCTGCCTCTCTGATCATTGATCTCCTTGTTCGGCCTGTAAGTTTAGGTGGACGGCCTTGTCTTGGCAGGTTTACTGTGGTGCCATACTCTTTCCATTTCCGGATGATGGATTGAACAGTGCTCCGTGAGATGTTCAAAGCTTGGGAAATCTTTTTATAACCTAAGCCTGCTTTAAACTTCTCCAAAACCATATTCCTAACCTGTCTGGTGTGTTCTTTGGACTTCATGATGCTGTTTGCTCCCCAATATCTGAGGCCGTCACGGAGCAGCTGTATTTGTACTGAGATTAGATTACACACAGGTGGACCCTTTTGAGTCATTAGCAGTCATCAGGCAACTTCTGAATGCAATTGGTTGCACTCAGGGAAAAGGGGGCTGAATACTTTTGCACGTCGCACTTTTCAGTTTTTTATTTGTAAAAAATGTTTTGATTCATGTAAAATTTTGCTTCCACTTCACAATTGTATACCACTTTGTGTTGGTCTTTCACATTAAATTCCAGTGAAATATATTTATGTTTGTGGTTGTAATGTGACAAAATATGGAAAAGTTCAAGGGGTATGAATACTTTTGCAAACCACTGTATGTCCCCTTTGTATGGATTATTGAAATCAATCTGCTGGGAGATTTTTTTGGTTTAGATTGTCTGTTGCCTAATTTGATTCATTCCGCAGCTTGACAGAGTCAATAATGACTATGTAATGTAATATTAAAATGACAGCATGTTGTTTTTGCTGTGATTTTCAATGTACACATAACCAGTTAAACGTCTCCATTGAGAGTAACAAGTCAAACTGTTTAATTTATGACCTTGGATTTGGCAGTTGACTTTCTGACATACAGTAAATCATTATGCATGGATACAGTTAGGCTTAAAGACAGAATAAAAATATATAATTCTGTCTTTGGTGTAGAAACAATAAAGTTTGCTTATAATAGATTATATGAGAAACAATAGCTGGCCACACTGAATAGTTTGGTAGAACGTTGTTGGTACAATTTGACCATTTTTGTGTCTGTAGAGCAAATCAACGTTTAAAACAGCCATTAAATTACAACACATTCACTTCCTGATCTCAAGCTTCATGCTCTCTTCCTCTTTCGTGCTTCAGTGGAGGGCAGTGCCACCTATAGGTGGAGTCAGTGAGGGTCAAAGGTCACATTAAAGGCAGTAGGTTTGTATCACAACATGCTTTTAACAACTTGTAACCACCTGTGTCATTAAAACTAACAATATGTTATTCTAATTCAGATAAACAAAACTGGAAAGTTTGACAGGTCTGTTGAGGTCCTTTGAGATTGAAGTTCCAGGAAGCAGTGTCTTAAAACTTAAAAAAAAGTAATTTTAGGAGGCGGTCTCAACACCTTTCTCTCTTAATTAAATGTGGTTTTTCTCTCTTGGTTGAAATAGTTTTGCTGAGGCATGTTTCCAACAACAGCATTAAAGTTTTATTAAGGAACTATGCCATCCATCACTGTCTGGAAACAATAAAACATGACACAGTAATGCTCTCTTCGTGGCTTTGCACCATATTTTCAGACATAAAAATGTCAAAGGTAGATGCCTGCAGAGATAACATGCTGTCTTTGCTTACTTCCACATTTTTATTTTTATTTTTACATTTTGCAAACTTTTGCTCCCTCTTATTTTTAACTGTTGGGAGATGAGCTTTATTGATAATAATGGGAGGKTTTTTTTCCCCCCACAGGTGGAACTTTCTCCTGCTCCTGTCAGTATGCTCAGCAGCTTCTGGAGAAGACGACTACCGAGCTCAAGGTAAACAGCAGAGCGTTCGTGGTGTCCAACCCTGGCCCTCGAGGGCCACTCTCCTGCATGTTTTGGAGATTTCTCTGGTCCAACACACCTGATTTGAATGAACAGGGGTCGGATTTATAAAACTGGCGTACACACAATTTGAGCCCAGAAACTTGCGTACGCCACTTTTTATGCCAAGGTTGTGA
>NW_013952767.1:218011-227159 GCF_001266775.1 Austrofundulus limnaeus
CGTGCGCAATCTCTGACGTGCGGCTGTGATTTATAAAGGAAAGATGCGCAGAAACATGCGTACACACCGTTTTATAAATCTGAAATTTTTTTGGCATATGCCATTTCCGCCTTTTGGCCGTACGTTCACTTTTAGTATGGTTTCCACGCAATCCTTTATAAATGAGACCCCAGGTGATTAGCAGGCTTCTGTAGAATTTAAGGAGGTGATTCGATCATGCAGGATTGCAGTTCTCAGGAACCAGGATTGGACACTGCCGACAAAGGGCGTGTCATTCACCTCCTTTGATTTTATTAGTTATACTGGTCAAAACCAGCAGAAAGCCTCAGATGTACCTGGCAAATGACTGGACAGCTTGAGTTTTCATGTTTTACACTGAAATCCTATAAATTAATAAATTGGTTGAATAGCTTATTCATAATGTTTTATTTGCAGAATTCAACCCATGTTGTTTTCAAAAGCTACTTGACCAGATGGATAAACGTTGCAGTCAGAGTCAAGGGTGGAGCTAGATTTTTTATCTGCCAGGGGTGGCACAGGGGTGGGGACATACAAATAAATAAACGTCCTCTGAATTTTAAAATTCAAGATGGCCACCCTACCTAATTCCAAAAAAACTGAGCTGAAATGTGTGATTAAAGCTAAGAATAAAATAATAATAATAATAAAAACCATGCTGAATGCTTGTCACAACTTATTATTCAGCCATTTTTAGACATACACTGCTGTGCAGAAGTGTAGAAATACAAATGCAATCTTCATAAATCCTAAATACTAATAAAAAATGCAAGATAACCACCACAGCTAACTTTAAAAGACTATATTTCAGCAATTTTAAGACGTAAGTTGACTTTGTGGTGGAGTAGTTAAGAATGATCACATCAGTTACTGATGCTAATCCCAAATCAAGCTAACAATTTATGTCAAAATTAATTTCACAAAGGGTTATAATTCATCCAATTTTAAACATACACAGCAGTAGTATCAGAGAACAATATTTAACAATATCTAAATGAAAATACAAAGATCCATATCCACTTGGTATTTATTTGAGAGTGGCACTTAGGGTGGCCAATTAGGTGCCCGGGGTGGCCACCCCTTTGGCTCCGCCCCTGGTCCAAGTTGGTCACAGCTTTAGCTTTATGATAATTTTTCATGCTTATTGTCCGCTGTTCATTTCACTGAGCAAACTGCCTCCTGGGTGCCTCACCTTATATTCCCACACATGCAGTGTCAGATACAGAGGCATTCAAGACAAATAAACCTGACAATAAAATGAGATGAGGAATGCATGTTTGCCTTTACATACGAGGCAGTTTAAATGGAATTTGGGCTGATGTTACCTCAGGCAAAAAGTGTCAAGGATGTCTTGGTTGTTTCACAATTCTTGCTGAAGGCAAAAAGGTATTTCAAGGACAATGGTCTGTTTTCATTTATCTGTTTCTAGTTTTACTTTACAGCTTAAATGCAAAAGTACATTTGTTTTATTTCTGATGTAAATTTTATAGAACTTAAAAAAAGTTATGTTTAGTTAGAATAAAACTTCTGATCTTACTTTTTCCCRTACAGTGTACTGTAACTGCAAATTCAGTAAAGATAATTCTAAATACTGTTACACAACCGGATGTTCAACTTACAGCAAGTTACTCTTTTGGTGTGCAGAAAAGCAAAATGTTTTCTAATATGGTCTATTTAAAAACAGACAAGCAAACAAGAAAATAATCAAGTAAGCAGAAAGTTTAGGCAATGTTACTGCAATTCAACTAAAGCTGGTGGTAGACCAGCAGCTGTAGGTRAAATTGCTGTCATAAGGGTTAGTGTTGTCTTTTATGGCATTCAGAAAACACTTCAAAATCACCAGTATCATTCATTAAAATAAACATGTGATCTAACCTAAAGGAAGTGTCGTCTGTGGGGATGTAACGATTCACTCAAGGCCTGATTTGGTTCGATTATCGATTTAAAAGTTCATAATTATGATTTTTTTCTTTTTTTTAACCAACGATACCATTTGTAGTCATTTTATAACAATATGTTTCTTTTATTTAAACTTCAGCATGTTTGTCCTTGTATCAAACTGTAAATAATGTTTTAGTAACAGAATATAACTTCAAAATATATAAAAATGTCATCACAAATCCTTTCGTGACCAAAAGTCTCAAACTGAATTTGCTTTTAGAGACATAACTTATTGTTATACTATAACAATGAAATCATTTCATTCATATTTATGAATCGATTCACAGTTTAAGCAGTTATATAGATTTTCAATCGATTCTTGATTAATAACGTCATGTCTGGTTGTTGTTTTTAGCACAAACTTCCCAGTTTAAAGTAGGAAGACACTAATGAAATTTTGTTGATACCTCAAACTGCAGTAAAGACTGAGTATCAAATGTGTTTTTTGAAGAAAGGCATATTATGTTAAGCATCTCATGGAACCTTCATTTTTCTGCAGTTACTTTTAATTCTTCAACATGAAACAAAAAAAACTGCGATGTGTTGGTCATCATGAGCTGCAGAGTCTTATCTTTCCAACTAGAATGTTTTCTTCTACTTTTCAGATATTTTCTTGAACATAATTTATTCTGTAGCTTAATATCAAATCTGAACAGCACATCTTTATGTTTAGGAGGCTTTGCTTTACCTTTAGCAAATTGAACAGTTTTCCTGAAGAAACCTTACGTGACGGCAAGAAATATACAGTGTAACTAGATGGTTTTCATGAATATCTGCTTTCAGTTTGTTTCAACAAACTTTATTGACTGGTGTTCTGAATTCTAGTTTGGCTCTACGCAATGWAAGTCTCCATGATTCATCTGGTCTGCAGCTGCTTGTCCGTTGCTTTACAGGAAAAGCAGATTTGGACTCTCCAGTGTCTGTCGAATACTTTTGTAATAGCATTGTGTCGGATCTGTGCTCAAAAATGGAACTTGAGCAAAAGCATGCACCATTTTTTTAAAWCCTTGTATCCAGTACAGCAGTTTTTATTCTGTTTTGTAAAACTATAATGTTGGATGTGGCCACTATGATAAAAGTAAGAGAGAAAAAAAGATATTCCCCATATGCAACTCTTTGTTTCTACTTTAATTTCTGCATGATTCATTCTGACTGTAGTATCCAGGGCTTAGCACTGATGCCTTTTAGCATACTTGCTTTTGTAGAAACTCCCATGTGGACAGGTCCTTTAGCCATTTTCAAAGGTGTAACTTTAGGTCTACCATTTTGGGGGTAGACCTAAAGTTGCATGTCATTTTTAGCAATTATACTTAAACGTACATATATGACATCCTAATTTTTAAAAATCAGGTTAAAGTTACCTCAAGACAACAAGAGAGTTGCAGCTGTGCAATTAACCAGTTCATTTCTACTGTGTTTGAGCACTTAATGTAATTTTATTGGAGGGGGGGAGGGGGGTAGTGCATGCATGATTGTTTAGTTGTACATGACCCTGTGATAGACTGGAGACTTGTCCAAAGTATACTTGCTTGACCAAAGAGGCACCGTTTTTGGTGGCATTGAAGAGGATCAAACAGGTATAGAAAATAGATGGATGAACGATATCCAGTCTTATCAAGGCTTKTGTTTTCAATCTGAGGCAACCGTTTGTAGAAGTTTTGCAAAGCAATATTTTCTGTCTGAAATCCACTAAAATAAGTGGTTTATGGTTTTTAGGGAAACCTTTTCATTTTGACACATTGATCTTACTGGTGTCTCCTTTGTCTCACAGGTGTGGATATCCTCCATCGACTGGGGCTTACAGATCAAAGCAGCACAGACAGTCCCCAGGAGAGGACAGCCTCGCCTCAAACCACTTACACCAATGTTCCCCCGTTTCTGAATGCTCCACTTTCTGGATATGGGGTGTTATTAGACACGAACTCCATTTATGAGATTCCAGCAAGCAGTCTGTTCCATACAGAGTTTAGTGATGAATTTTCTTTTGTGATTAGCCTAAGCTCCTGGGGAGCGAGCAATGCTTTTCTTTTAAGTGTTAAAGATGGCGGGGACAGACTGCGTTTTGGCATTCAGCTATTACCCCACAGACTAGTGGTTTACACTGCAGAGCAATCCTCCATCTACTTCACCTACAGCTGGCAGGATGGGCAACAACATGCCTTYGCTGTTGGTGTTCGAGCTCGTTCGGTGTCCTTTTATGCGGATTGTGGACGGGTGCAGCAACGAGAGCAAACCCTGGCGAGAGCTCAGACTCTGGGGGAACCTGGGAGTCTCTTCACTTTGGGTAGGATGAACTCAAAGGCAGCTCCATTCAGTGGTCAACTTTGCCAACTGGATATCTATCCTTCAGSCCAAGCTGCCGCACACTACTGCAAATACCTTAAAAAACAGTGCCGGCTGGCCGACACTTATCGATCGCCTTTGCCACATTCTCATTTGGATATTAAGGCTAATAACCACCCTGCTCACTCTTCACCAAAGTCCCCTCTTGGACTGCCAACCATCCGTCATACTTCCACCAAAGTTACAACAACTTACAGAGCGTTATCACAGAGAAACCAACTTGTCACACAGTATTCAACCCCAAGCCCAACAACTCAGTTACACCTGAAGGAACCAAAACACATTTCGACACTGAAACCCCTCTCACTTCAACCTGAAGACCACACGCAAGCTCCTCCAAGAAGGCAAGCAATGCTGGATCTTTCCCACAGCACATCTGTCACAACCAACGAAAATGTCTTAGCAACTGGCAAAGGCAATCAGCCTCGAAGGGACATAGATCAGTCTGAGAACAGCACAGAGGAAGAGCGCAGACCCTGGAACCATCAGACTTCACAGGTTTTCCCAAGTCTGATATCCCCCGTCAGGCAAGGTCAAGTGAAGGAAGGACTCAGGAACAGCTTTGAGGACTCTGAACCTCGGCCCAAAGACACACGTCACGTTCTGGAGTTTCRTCGAAGAGCCAACAGCACCACTTTGTACAGGGAAAATCGGGTCGACACATCAGAACAACATGAGCTGGATGGCAGCTACGAGGACACAGACCTTGGAGTGTACGATTATGGATACGAGGAGTCAGAATTCCTTTATGACTATGAAGATGGATTTAATGGGCCTAAAGGAGAGCCAGGTCCTCCGGTAAGTGGCTAAATGTATGTGTACTTACAATCTGTAGCATTGAGAGACTCAAGATAGTCAATTATTTCAAATTACTGTACATCAAAATAAAATACAAGGAGAGAAACCGCTGTCATTTTAGCATGTCAAGATGATTATGGTATGTATTTGTAGTGGTTTAAAGGTAWATGTACTTTGCTGTTTTTTCCTTGAACAACATGGGCAAGCTAAAGTTCCAAAAACTTAGTTACAAAAATCTATTCCTACTTGTTCCTGTTCTTCTACTTCTACAGTATTTCTACTTCTACTACTTCTTCTCCTACTTTTACTACTTCCACTTATACTATTTCTACTACTTCTTCTATTTCTACATATGCTTCTGCTTTTCTACTACGTCTACGTCTCCTACTTCTACTAATTCAACTTATATTTTTACTTATTCTTTTTCTACTTCTACTACACATATCATTCTTTTACTTCTCCTACTTCTACTTCTACTTCTACTAGTTCTACATATACTTCTACCTTTTATATGTCTATTACTTGTACTTTTTCTTGTTTTCCTTCTTCTACTTCTACTACTTCAACTATTTTTTRCTTCCTCTACTTCTACATAAACTTCTACTTTTTTTGTTATTACATGTACTTCTCCTACTACTTCTACTTTTCTACTTCTACTTCTACAATATTTCTTCTCCTACCTCTACTTCTACATAAACTTCAAATTCTTCTCACACTTCTACTTCTACTACTTCTTCTACTGGTACGAATTCTACTTGTACGACTTCTACTTGTACATGTACTTCCTCTTTTACTTCTACTTCTTGTACTGCTATTACTACTACATATACATCTCCTACTACTACTTATTTTTCTGTTTCTAATTCTTCTACTACTTCTACTACAGTACTTATTCTTTTTCTACTTCATCTATTTCTACTTTTAATTATATTACTCTAACTACGTTTTCTTCTTTGTTTACCTCTTCTTCCTCTTCGTCTTCTTCTGTTAACGGAGGTTAATCYATATGAAGGTTGGAGATTTAGCCTCTGGCATTACAGCTTGCTGTCAGGATAACCCAGCCATCCAAACATATATACTGTATAGAGTTTACAAGTAATGTCCTGTGTTTTCATATAATCTGTTTTCATTTGAGTTCATTTCAGCAATTTTAAATGTCAGTCTTAAATTTTCTATAGTGTGCCATCAAATATGAAGGGTTGGTGGAGGAACAAAGTTTGCTTAACACAGAACTGCTGCAAAGTTTTGTTCCAACCTCCTATCCAGATTAGACTTGACTTCAGTGCTTTGAGCACAACACAGTCTAAGCTTTTTTTTTCTTCCGAGCAGCTAACGTTTGGGCTCAATGATGTTGTACTGGTGCTCATTTGCTGTATGTTTGTGCGTTTTAATATCAWATGTATCTTATATGTATCTGCTACTTAAACATGAATGCAGGCATGATTTGAATGCTGTCAGCTAAAAATCAGCCATTAGCTCTAGTAGGTCATTAGCACTTGGTTTGACATTGAAAATACACACATAGAGCTAACAGTAAAGTCACATACACAGGCTACCCCGAGACTCCAGGTTTATCTTGTTGATGTTTGATACATTTTTGTACGTTCTGGAGTTTCATCTAAGAGCCAACAGGTGCTGTTTCTTTTCTTTATTTATTTAAATAAAGAAAAAAAAACCAACAACAAAACAAAAGATTAAATAAATAAAAAAAACGGAATGACTGGGAAGTGAAAGGCTTCATAAATTGGATGTTGTTGCAAATTTTAAGCCTTGATTTTTATCTACATATGACAAGTTATGATGTGTTTTACATCCTACCTGAACAGGATAAAATATAATGTTCTTATGAAAACATGGATTTCATTAGGACAGTTATCCGTCCGTTCATCCGTTTTCATCCACTTATCCGGGGTCGGGTCATGGGGGCAGCAGCCTAAGCAGAGAGACCCAGACTTCCCTCTTCTCAGCCTCTTGGGCCAGCTCGTCCGGAGGAATCCCAAGGCGTTCCCAGGCCAGCTGAGAAACATAGTCCCTCCAGCGTTTCCTGGGTCTTCCTCTGGGTCTCCTCCCAGTGGGACGTGCCCGGAACACCTCACCAGGGAGGTGTCCAGGAGGCATCCTAACCAGATGCCTGAGCCACCTCAACTGGCTCCTCTCGACGTGGAGGAGCAGCGGTTCTACTCTGAGTCCCTCCTGGATGACTGAGCTTCTCACCCTATCTCTATGGGAGAGCCCAGACACCCTGCAGAGGAAACTCATTTYGGCCGCTTGTATCCGCGACCTCATTCTTTCGGTCACTACCCAAAGCTCATGACCATAGATGAGGGTAGGAACGTAGACTGACCAGTAAACCGTGAGCTTTGCATTCTGGCTCAGCTCTYGTTTCACCACAACAGACCGGTACAGCGCCCGCATCACTGCAGATGCAGCACCCATCTACTTATTCATCTCGCGCTCTATTCTTCCCTCATTCGTGAACAAGACCATGAGGCAGTTATCACAGCTCTTTATTTAAATATAAAAACATAAAAATAATTTTGCTGATTATTTTTCTTTTCATGTCTTTGAAGAGTAGTCTACATACAGTATAGGGTTGAGTTCAGTGTAAAATTGTTTTATTCATTCTACCACCAAAACTGAGATGCATTTTGAGCCAATGCTGACCACATTCTGAATCTGAACATTAATTTGTGGGTGTTTGTGAAAAACTACAATGTATTTCCACTTTTTTTTTTGACTTTGCTCTTTTTTTTGCAGTCACATAGCATCACCATATTAATGATGAGAGGATGTTCTCACCTTACAAAGACACCGCTGGTCATTATGTCCAAACAAATAAATCTTTGTCTCATCTGAGCTAAAAWTCTCCTTTAGAAGGCTGTTCTTTGTTTGTGTAGTCAGCTGCAACCCYAGGTCAAGTTTCAAGATGTAATTTTTCAATCGGGGCTTCTTAATTGGATGCCAGCTTCTTAATTTGTGCTTACATACACACAACACTTGTTTTTGAAAGGCTTTCTGTTTCTAGCAGGCATTATTATAAAATTCACTTTCCCATAGCAGAAAAAATGAGTGCATCTTAGATTATCCTAATTATAATTTGTATTTTCATTTGCTACGAGGGGTGATGTTGTGATTCAGAGTTTTTCACTTGTTGTTGGGACATAATTCATCATAAACTAAGTGCCTTTGTTTCTTTGGGCCTCACTGCTGTGGCCTTGAAGTGTTGGTGGTGTTTGTGCTCACACTTTCCATTTATGTGTGTGTGGGAGTCCAGAAGAACAAGCAGCTGTTTCTTTATAAATGTCCCCTCAGTGCTCCTTTGGTATTCTGAGAGATGATGTGGAAGCATCACAATAACTTGTTGTGATTGGTTGCCATGAAAAACAAAACAATTTGAAACAAACAGTAAAACATCTCCTGTCCGTCCGTCCGTCCGTCCGTCCGTCCGTCCGTCCATCTTCTTCCATTTATCCGGGGTTGCGGGGGCAGCAGCCTAAGCAGAGAGACCCAGACTTCCCTCACCCCAGCCACTTGGGCCAGATCCTCTGGGGGAATCCCAAGGCGTTCCCAGGCCAGCCAGGAGACATAGTCCCTCCAGCGTGTCCTGGGTCTTCCTCTGGGCCTCCTCCCAGTGGGACGTGCCCGGAACACCTCACCAGGGAGGCGTTCAGGAGGTATCCTAACCAGAAGAGCCACCTCAACTGTCTCCTCTCGACGTGGAGGAGCAGCAACTCTACTCTGAGTCCCTCCCGGATGACTGAGCTTCTCACCCTATCTCTAAGGGAGAGCCCAGACACCCTGCGGAGGAAACTCATTTTGTCCGCTTGTATCCATGATCTCGTTCTTTCGATCACTACCCAAAGCTCGCGACCATAGATGAGGGTAGGAACGTGGCTCTCACTTCACCATGACAGACCGGTACAGCGCCCACATCACTGCAGATGCAGCACCAATCCACCTATCATTCTCCCACTCCATTCTTCCCCCATTCATTAACAAGACCCCGAGATGCCACTTTCCACTTGGGGCAGGACCTCCTCCCAGAGGT
>NW_013952767.1:227481-233504 GCF_001266775.1 Austrofundulus limnaeus
ATGCTGTTTTTAAGGTAGGAAGAGAATTGTAAAAATGATCTTATTTATATTTTCAGTCAGTCATAKTAATTGCTTTTTTTAACTGGATAAAACCCAAATTAAAAGATTTTTTCTTTTTGGACCATATTTATTGTCTGAGTTTTAATGTGTTTTTATAAGTCTTTAAGCATTTTTTTCCTGTTGGCTCTCACTGCGTTTCCTCTTCTTTTTGCTACCTCAGTCTCCAGCAGTCAACTGTTGTTTTACTTCAGTCTGTTTTATATTGAGATACTTTTACTCAAAGATTTGTTAACAAAACCTTTAGCTGAAAACATTTGTCTCATTTTCTTTGTTCTGGAAAACTTTTGTTTAAATGTAAAACATTTTTATCACCATTGAGGAGGTCTCAGTGAACTACATATCGTYATTAATATACTGTTGACTCTTCTTTTTCCTTCTTTCCTTTCTTTGTTTCTATTTACCTGTCTCTATAACACTCTCTATCTCACCCTACCCCCCGTTTCTCTGATTTAGGGTCCTCCTGGCCCTCCTGGTTTATCTGGTTCTCCTGGGAGGAGAGGCTCAAGGGTRAGTAATTTGTATAGTGCCAATGTTATACAGATATAACTTTTCAAATGGGGACCAATTAACTGGAGTATTGCATATATTTTAAAATAGTTACATTATGAGAATGAAATTCAGTTATGTATTTTTTCCCTCCTGTGGAATAGACATATTTAGATAAGATAAAGTCTGTTTCTATATCTGTGCCAAATTCAAGTGTAATAATCTCATGGGAAGTRTTCTTAGGCGAACTAAAGAACAAATAAAACTCATGGTGATGCAATGTTGATATTAGCTCCACAGATGTTGCCAAACTCAGTATAAAAGGCAATAGAGTGCATTCATTTTTTTCTTAAAATCCATATAAAATCAAATGAAACTCAGGGTATGCTGACATTCAGAGTRGTGGTCTTCAATCTTGGTTCTCACGKGGCCACTATCCTGCATGTTTCTCTTGTTTTACAGCTCCAGCACACTTGATTCAGTTCTAATTACTTCTACAAGTTCTGCAGGAGCCTGGTATTTACCAATTCATTCGATTCATGTGCGTTGGAGCAAAAACAAACCTCTAAAACATGCAGAAAAGTGGGCATCGAGGGCCAGGATTGAACACCTCTGATCCAGACCAACACATTTAATGGTCTCTCTTAGAGGAAGCATTAACAAATTGGAGACAAATAGCAGTTTGCTAGCTGTTTCATGACAAATGTCAACCTTTAAAGTAGACATATGCTTTTAAATCATTCCTCTTCACATTTAAATCATATAAAGTGGAACTGCAATGATTTGAAACTGAATTCCTCCTTATTTTAACTTTACCAGCCCCTCTTTCACCCCTTTTCTGATGTGTGCCTCAAAGCAGCTGGATTTAATACTTTTCCTTTAAGGTGTTCAAGCTCCGCCTCCCCTCCAGCTTCCAGACCGGTCCACTCCGGTTTGAGAGAGGGGGCTATGTTTTCTAGCAGTGCAGACATTTAATTTAAAATTGAATAAAAGATGTCAACAACAGCAGACTTGTTCATCCAGCCTTACATGTTGGAGCCAGAGTCTGACCCAGAACCAGAGGAGAATTAAGTTGAGGAAACTAATACCTTATTTGGTAATTCTGTCACAGATAATTTGACATAGTTCACAAAACCTTATAGAAAATAAAGAAAATGGAACAGGCTGAAATTTTTGACCCAAACAGAATATAAAGATATCCTTGCAGCACCAGGAGAGACTAAATTGAACAAAGTGGATATTGCATGATATGTCCCCTTTAAATCTACTAATTAAAACACTGGACATAATGCTTCCATTGTTATGATTTTTTTTATTTGCAATGTTTTATTTGTAGAAAACAAACAAACAAGAAACACTGACAGACATCTGTGTGGTTAATATGACTAAACAGATAAAAGCTCTGCAAAGACCCACGACGATGAGATAATTCACATCACTGAAGGAACTTTGTTCTGGTTGTTGCGTTCGACTCATCAGCATCCTGCGACCACTGTGCCAGCCACAACCAGCAGCTGCGTTAGCTGGTTACATCTTCACTCTGATCTCGAGATCGCTCTTTAAGCAGCTGCCAAAGCTGTCATGATGCAATGCTGCAATAATGCTTTGAGCCCTGGAGGCATCCTGAAACTGAACGTTACAGATCTGGTTGAATGTTTTTGGAAAAGAGAGAAGGTGTATCAATAAGTCTAGTCCTGTTTTGTGCACTTCCCAAAATAGCAGCCCTGTTTTATGGCTTATTTCTCTCAAGGAATGTAAATATCTGTGGAAAAAATTTTATTTTGTTTATATAGATTCAGATAGAAAGAGAAGGCTGAGTTGGTGGTGCTGTTTTGTTGATGCTCCTGTCAAGACAATGAAAGATGCTTTCGGAAGTTGTGAGACAAACAGTATTTTTTGAGTTACACAAAGTTTTCATCAACCTAAGTTTTTGTATGYATGTATATGTTGGTCACAATCTAAAGTAATCAGCCGGTGCATCTTGTTTCCAGATGATGTCATATTAGTTGAAGCTCATGTTGAGCAGGTTTGACTGTTTAGTTCAGATGATGCACTGAAATGATGCAAGGATCTTTGTTGTGCCGTTAGACTGTTCTTACAACAKAAGTGAAAACTGTTTAGTTTCATTGTGATCTTGTACTTTGTTGTGTTTTACACAGAGCATGATAGCAGATCGTCAGCTTATATTATACTTGTCTAATACTACAAGTTATGAATACACAAATAATAATTAGAAATGGAATGTAGTTAAAATCATATATGGCAGATATATAGCAAATTGGGTACCCTAGGCAAGATTTCAAGTGGCACCCCCTTTGTGCAGTTTTCCAAGTCTCGCTGCAAATTTACAAACATTCTCAAACCAAATTAATTAGTTTTGTGTTTAATATTGTTTTTATCTATAGAAACCAGGTTGTGCAATTAAAAWAGTTAACATTATAGTTCATTTGAAACAGAATACAAGATGTTTACCTCATACCTGCCAACATCTACTGACAGTAATGAGGAACACCTGTTCAAGTTAACGAGTCGATTAAATAAATCTGACATGCTTGTTTAGTTCAGTGTTTATCTGAACCTGCCTCTGACCGGATGCTCCGGTGCAGCATTTTATTTTTGGAATGAAGCGAAATTCTAAAACTAGAGTAGCCATCGAGTAACTTTAGCATCATTAAGGTCACTGCATATTCATAGTTTGTTTTTGGTTTTATTCCCATAGAAAAGCATCGATAAGAGGATGGTTAAAGGGGACCTATTATGCAAAATTCACTTTTAAAGCTTTTTTTACTCAACTTTGGGTATGTACTTCTTAAAAAAACAGTCCTGGGACCAAAAAAAAAGAAAACGCACCCAGGGGCATATTTACCGTAAGTAAATGTATTTTTAATGTATATTAACGACAAGTTTTATACTTCTGTTATTTTGTGATGTCACAAGCCGTACGACAACCCACCGGAACCTGTGTTCAGCCCCTTATCTAGCAACCCCCGGGTGAAACTCCACCTTCTCAGTATAAAAAGCCGTCACAGTTGTTGTTGTGTAATGTGCAGCTCATTTCACAACAAGCCTCCAATAGGGCAATGGGTAGAGTGTTGGATCAGACAGTGGGAGACCAGGGTTTGAGACTGGCATGGACACAATTTAATTATTATTATTTATTTTCGTTCGTTATGAACACATTTTCTCATGTACCTCTATTGTTTAGCTTATTAAAGCCTTGTTAAAGCCTATTTGTTCGGCTTTCTGAGGTATTTTGACCTCTGCTGCTCCCTGCTCTGGTAACAGCATGCAGAGTGAGCGCAGAGCAGAGGAGGGAGAGAAAAAAAAAAGCAGAAGCTGGGACCACGGCTCTGCCTCTGGGTCTCATATGGTTGTACAACAGAGCTTCTGCTATTATTAGCCATGCTAACGTAAACGCTGGCTTTGGAGGGCGGAGTTAATGTCAACAGATTTTTGGAGGGCGTTACCAACAGAGCTCATTAACATAAACAGCTCTTCTGAACAGAAGTCAGAGCAGGCAGAACTAGAAAATGGGAAATTTTATTATCTGAGAATTATTTTACGCATTAAATTGAATGAACATTGTCTGGATAGCCCACAGACATACCATAAAAATTTCTAGAACCATAATTGGTCTCCTTTAAAATACCAAATACCACTTTTTAAACTGTCTTCCTCAGGACTCAATAAATTCAGTTTCCATTACCACTTTCAAATCTACGGAAGAAGATTAGGGCCACTGAAAAAAATAAAAGAATAATTCTGACTTTTATCTCAAAATTCTGACTTTAATCTCAGAATTCTGACATTTTTCTCAGAATTGTTTAATCTCAGAATTCTGACTTTAAAAGTTTCTACAAAAGGAATAAAACAAAAGAAAAAGTGAGACAGAAAGAGGCAGCGGATCCCGTTTCTCAGGATTCTGAAAAAAAGGTCAGAATTCTTCTTTTAATATTTCAGTGGCCCTAATCCTCTTCTGTATAAATCCCATCTTAAAACTTATTTGTTCAAGAAAACATTTTGATTGATTTGATTGATTGATTAATTGATTGATTGATTGATGATGACTTTATTGTCATTGTATGGAGCACAATGAAATTACATTAATGAACAACCGTTCAAGAAGACACACATGACAAAAACATGGAGGGACAGGTGATAAGGTCATGCAGAAACCAGCAGGGGTCGCGCTACTTTTAAAAAGATTTAAAAAACCACAGAAGAATAGATGAGGAAAATAAAAAACAAAAACAAAGCATCATATTATATCAACAAAATGTGACACACTATGGTGCTTATAAAAACCCCTTTACAAGCAAGAGCACATTTATTAGCCAGAGGAGTAAGTGAGTTTAGATGGCGTGTATCTGAAGCCATGAATGTTGCATGCACTTGTGTGAATACCTGAAGAATGAGTCCGAAGAATCCCGTCCCTAAAAAGATAAACCCCATAGTTCAGCCATTGTCCAGAATATTGGTGTTGAATTGTTTATTCTGTGAAGCTTCAGGTTGTCCTTCAAGGAGTAAGACTAGACGGGAGTGAGGGGGAAAGGGGGGGGGGGACGTTAACATAAACACCAGGAGGAATTTAGTTCCACAGCCTTCTAAAGGTCAGCGTGAATGGGGAGAGACAATCTGTAATCAGTTGTTTGGGAACACAAGAAAATGTTTTTGGTCAGGCAGACAATAAAAAATTCTCCATCTGCCTTAATGTCCACTGGTACATCTCAGTGTGGCAAATCCAATCAGACGGTGTGGACAATCCCGCCGAGCCGAGCTCTCATCTTCTCCCAGATAATTCCATCTCGACAGCAAAGTCCAGGTACCTCAGTCGGCCCACGACTCTCAGCAGAACTGCTTGCAGACCAAGTCCAGCTCGCACAGGGCATGAATCTGAGTGCTGAAAGCACGGCCATCCTTCATATTGGTCAGGCAGTCAGGAAATGGCCTGAATAGCCACTGATGCTGTTTTGTAGAACACCAGGAGACCACCAAGCCAATCTGTAGAATCCAGTGATCAGAATCCTAATATATACCCAGAACAGAGCAAAACAGAGGTCCCACCTTTGACATGTCCTCCCATGGAAGAAAAAACTTTGTTCCAAAAAATTAATTAAGAGACCAGCTAACCAAGCCCATAAAAATAAAAACATCCATAATTTCTGGTTTTGGTTAAAAACGTAGAGGAGGCTCCGAGCAGCAAAGCAGGGAAGATAAGGGAGGGCAGGAGAGAGGGAAAAAGTGTCTTACTCCTCCGAGAGCAGGAACAAAAAATAAATAAAACCAAAATATTGGAACTAGAAATCTTTGTAACTACCATTAATCTTACATTTTCTCAAAAGGCTGGTTTTTATTATTTGTTGTTGGAGCTTATTTCTTTGCACCATTTTATTTTGTTAATTGATTCTTTTTTTTGTTTTGTTTTCATTGTGTTTCAATGTGTTTTATTATGATTTTATTGCTGACCTCTGTAAGGT
>NW_013952767.1:233514-235311 GCF_001266775.1 Austrofundulus limnaeus
CCTCTGTAAGGTAACCTTGTAACCTTGGGAGTTTTGAATGGCACCTACAATTAAAATTCATTATTATTATTATTTTATTATTATCATTATTATCATTATTATTACTATTCGCTGATAAAAAGTTATAAAATATTTTGTGGTGCCCTCTAGATGTACAGCACCCTTAACCTTTGCCTATACTGCCTATGCCACTGGCCAGCCCTGGTTTGATGGGTGTAAAGTTTATAAATCATTCTTAGGTTTTTTTTCCTTACTTTGCTTCCAAGAAAACAAACATTCTTGTAATATTTGAAAGTGGTCTGGTTCAATGACAGTTGCAGCTAAAGGATTTCTTGGAATTTTGGCTGCTTAAAACTAATTTTTTTGTGTACTTTTAGTAACTGACCATGCCTACATATTGTGCACTGTGCACTTACACAATCAGGAAGTGAACAGGTGGAGGACAACATAATATTTCAAACTGATGAACATTAACACAATAAATCAAAAAAGAAGTCTACCTCCTTAGAAGTAAAATGTAAAGAGAGGGTTATATAATGCAGCAGATGTGCAGAAATGTGTTTAAGGGTTGATTATGTAACAGAGCGCACACCTACCTGTACATTTTTAATACACGCTGTTACATTTTGATCACGTAGTTATGTTTTAGAAGTACTGTACATTCAGAGCAACTTACATAAAACATGTTTATGTTTCTTGTGAAGTTATGGATTAACAACCTCTTTTTAAATAATTTTTTAAAAATCGTTGATTAAAAAAATGCCTTTTTTTAACTGTTATCTGCATCTGTTCCAGGGTCCTCCTGGTCCGCATGGAAAACCAGGACAACCTGGACCACCAGGGCCAAAGGTGGGTGGTATTTTCTAACTGAAAAGACATGGACATGTCTCTGAGTGCATCCGAAATGTCTGTGTCAGGAAAAAAAAAGTTTTTAAAAATGTTCTCACACACAACTGTGGGCGGTGTTTCCATCACGATGGAAAATGTGCTTTACTCAGACGTGCGCTAACATGAACGTGCCTCTCATCCCGTCCACTACATGCCCACATCCATTCATCAACAGTCAGCCTGAAATACATCATAAAAAGGAAGAAACTACTGACCAAGAGCTGKTCTTTTTATTTTTATTTTTTATTTTTTGTAAAAAGGAAAAGCACGGCAATGATTTTTTTTTCTGACAGAAGTGGAGGGACTGACTGTCCAGGAAATCTTTGCGGACTTTGAGGATTACACAAGAGTCTGTACATGGTTGATGTCAGCAGCAGACTTTTAAAACGGTGATCAGTGGTTTCCTCTGGCCCAGAGATTCTTAACCCATGGGCCGCAGCCTAATTGTGGGCCGAGTGCCACCTTGAGGGCCTCAAATGAACAACAGTTTTTAACTTTGGGCCGCAGAGGGCCATGGGACCGCATTGATTTTGAATAAGGTGTAATACATTTTCTCACCACTAGTAGCGGTAGTGCGCCACTCAGATGTTTAACAACTTTTTAAATACTGTATGTAGAAGAAGAATCTTAGATACCTGCCAAAAATGGAAACGTACTTTAAATGAAAAGAAGAAGGTAAAAATTAAGGTAACTCGTCAAAAAAGGCCAAAGTTTGTCACTAATATGAAGTGCAGCTTCTGGTTCTACCATGCAATATTTTAAAGTTCAAAACATTATCAAATACAGTTGCAGATACAGCTATATTTTAATTTGCACTTTATCAAACTATTTTTTGTAGTTTATTTTTAAATATTTGAATGTATTTTAAAGAAACTTTAAACCTGTCAAAAAGCTGTTGTTACTGTTATT
>NW_013952767.1:236589-238436 GCF_001266775.1 Austrofundulus limnaeus
CTTGCATCCTTAAGGAGTTAACTTAATTTATATCTACTATATTCATGTAATTAAGCGTTTTAATGATTTGGCCGATTAATTAATCGAAAAAATAATCAACAGATTAATCGATTATTAAAATAATTGTTAGTTGCAGCCCTAATTTTGATCCGTACAATGGTAATGTCCGACTGGGCCTCGTGCCACTTTATGTTCAACAAATTGAGCCCCGAGGTCAAAAAGGTTAAGAACTCCTGCTCTAGCCTGATTATTTATGCTTTCATGACTTTGTGAGAGGCTTTATTTCCAGGCTTTCTTATGCAATCAGTTTACAGATGATGGTGATGGGATTTTACTTATTTTGAGAGTTATCTCATTCACATTAATAAAAATGTAGATTCATGCTTTGTTAAAACACAAATGTCATAAAATTATGAYGACTGAAACTAGATAGTGGTAATGTAGACCCCCGCACATATGCAATGCACCAGAACTCAGAACTCACCAGAACAGATTTATTGTTTTGGGTGGGGGTCCAGGCTAGTGGGGGGGGCTTCATTGGTGGGCCCCATGGATAGCCCTTCAGCAGAGCTAAAACAACAACAAAAATCTGAAGCTCCTATATTGAATAGCTTTTGAGTAAGAAGCATTTTTGTATGTCCAGACGCCCCCTTCTTAGATGGAAACCCCTCCTTAAATATGGGGTTTATCGTAAAACTGTTTGCTGGCGCAGTGTAAACTGGACACATCTACTTTCCTGCCAAATTTTATGTTGATAGGYGCAAATGCTTCGCGTGCAGGGGTCATAATGATCAATACACTTTTCCATAATATAAAGTAGAATCAAGCTAAACAAAGCTGGACGTGGGGAAGGATCAGAGTGATGAGTCGACATRATGTCACAGTGTGGCAGGAAGGACACAAACGTGGTTTCACCTTTTTGCCGCGGTGCATAACATGACTCAGCTTTTTATCCACAACGCTCATTAAACAGAATAAATAAATAAATAAATAAATAAATAAATAAATAAATAAATAAATAAATAAATAAATAAATAAATAAACGCGTAAGGAAGCATCTCTGCTGACTCTGCTGCCAGACTCGTTGGCACAACTCAGCGAGGAAGTGGTTAGCCTCATCCAGATGTTTGTGGTTACGCCAACATCTTGTTGACTACCACAGAAGGGCTGTGTGCGGACCAGTCAATCAGTGGCACATGAAGCACGTCGTGCTGCAGGCGCAGAAGATAAGTGCATGTTCCACCCTGCGCGTTTGAAAATGAGATGTGGAGTTTGGTTTCCGAGCACATCCCCAAAGTTGTGGGAAACCTAAAAACGTCATGGAGTAAACATGGACACCTATTATGATTGATGTGTTAAATGAGTCCRAACAGAAAGGCGTGAAGCTTAAACTGAAATTGTCTGAATCTCGAAGCTTTTCAGTGATTTTCTTTAGTTTTGATGACAGTGCAGGGATAAAAGAGCAGATTTYACCTCAGCTGGAGAGTTCAAAGCGTTTGTGCCATGCAGCTGCTGAAACACAGTATTGATGGTCTGCAGATATGGTAGTGTAAAGGTCAGCAGTGTTCCTCTTGTCTTTGACTTGTTCCCACAGTTGTTTACATCTTACTGACTTTGTGACCCTGTTTTGACTCCAGGGTTCAAAGGGAGACCCGGGACTGTCTCCAGGCCAAGCTGCAGCCGGGGAAAAGGTCAGAAATCTGTGGATTGTGTCTGTCTGTTCTCCTGCCCTTAAAAAAAAAACAGGCTGCAATTACTTCATTTTGTCTCTGATTAGATTTAGTTACTCATTTTTTGTGAATTTCACTCTGTTATTTTAGCAAAATATAATAAAAAAGCTTCTGAAA
>NW_013952767.1:238651-240571 GCF_001266775.1 Austrofundulus limnaeus
ATTAATTAATTATTAAATTAATGCTGTTAAACGTTTAGAAACCAATAACCGTGTTTCCATCAAAGTTTTTTATGCACATTTTTGAAGTAGGGCATTATAAAACATGGATGGAAAGGGCAAAATTTGCAAAAACTCCCTAATGTTAGCAAAAATGTTTTTACGCTCGTTTAAGGTGGTTTTGGGATTTTTCCTAAAGAGTTAATGCGAAAAAGGGGAGAGTGAAACACATTTGCCGAATAAGTTCTGACATAGTGAACATTTAAATCGTTCAGCTGTTCCCGCTGTCCAGTAATGGTAGTGGCTGCAGCAGGACCCTCCCCCTGCTGTCGGCATCTTCCCGGATGTTCCCGTAGCATGAAGAGAATTGCATTTATTTCTCTATGTCTCCAGACAGCAGGAACATCACCATTACTAGTTGATATAAATAATTACAACTTTCCCGATAGTAGCAACACATTCCTGATAACTTCTCTCCATTGTCCTGAGATGTGTCCCTGTGAGTTTACTTCCTGTTTACAGGCATGCGTAACATCAACGTCTGACGTACTTACACTTTGTGTAGCCTGGCTGATTCACTTGAAGCCAGCAGATGTCAACATGTCTGTTGCACATTTCTTTTTTTTTTGCGACATTTTAAAATTCACTCAAAATTCACAYTAAAATTGATGGAAACATGGCTAGTATTTGTTCATGCACTGTGTATGCGGAATAATTGTGGCGTCATGTCTGCAGATACAGACATAGTTTATGTCTTGCAGGGATTTCCTTAATATAAAACCTTCATGTTTGAATTGAACTTTAGGGACTTACTCGTAGGGAAACTTGCACTGCAGTGTTTGTAATATTTTTGGTGTGTTTGCACAGCCAGGCTGCAAGAAAGACAGCAATGCTGAATATTTTTTACTATGGAGTACAGAAAAGTTCATGTTTGGGGAATTTAATTTAACTGATGGGTGACATGCATTCATGTTTTTACTAGTGCTGGACACAGATTAAAATTTGTAAGAGTGACTAATCCCCAAATGTTCGTGCTATTAATTGTGATTTATCTAGATTTATTTTCTTTATTAATTCACCCGCTTAGGATGTTATCATCCATGAAATTGGCGTTATCAGTCCCCTAGAATGGCTTCAGAATGTCCCGCCTGTGCCGTTTAGCAGGTTCCTGTCCCATATAATGACTTCCAATTGTCAGCTGGTTAATATGAGCCATTAAACCACTATCTGGTTAACATGAGGCATAAAAAAACTGGTTAATCTGAGGCTTAAAGCCACTAAGGTTAACTTTAGAGCAAATGACATGGTTAGCGCTAAAGACACCGACCTCCAACAGTTGTATATTGTGGCCTTCTAATAGGGCAATGGGTAGAGTGTTGGATCAGAAAGGGGGAGACCAGTGTTTGAGACCAACACGGACACAAAAAATTTATTACAATATCTTTTGGTTATTTACACATTCATTGCCATTGATATATTAACCCACTAAGGGGCACTGTCGGGACAGTCTGAAGCCTAGAAGGCACAGTAGGGACCCTCTGAAGCCATTGTATGGGACTGATAACGCCTAATAACGTCCATTTCATGGACTGATAACATCAGAATCCCCTGACTAATTGGCCAAACCACCCTTAATACACCAGATCTCATCTGATTTGGAAGATAAGCAGAGTTGGGCCTGATTAGTACTTGGATGGGAGACTGCTTGGGAATATCAGGTGCTGTAAAACCAATGTTTGTATTTATTTACTGTTTTTTATTTCAAGTACAGTTTTATTTATTTATAGAAGTGCAAAGCATTTTTAATTGTTTTTATTAAGCTACGCAATGGCTCTACAACAAAGGCTCTCATTAGTTGAGACGTGCGAAGATGTCAATCTAAAGTCAATAATGATTAAGACCCCCCACACCCACACAAACACA
>NW_013952767.1:240887-243150 GCF_001266775.1 Austrofundulus limnaeus
TAATACAATAATAACATGATAATGTGCCCGTCATTAATTTTTTCCCCAGTCCATCAGTTACTGGCACTGCATAATACTTTCATAACATTGCCACTGGACAGTCCTCGTTTCTCAGGAAAACAAAAATACTAATTTTTAAATATAATAAATTGTAAACACAAATTTATCATTTCTGCTCAAACAGGCTGATCATGTGTCAAGACACAGTTCACCTTTTTTCCTCAAGGTGTGGTTTTCTGCCTAATCTTCAACATACATCCTCTGTGTTAATTTCACTTACTTGTTCTTTTTTATGTTCTTTATAAGCTGAAGCTATAGAAATATGTTGTTCTTCTTTAACCTTTCTTATAACCGTACATCTTGTGCTTTTATTCTGTTCTTCTTTATGTCATTAGGGTGACAGAGGTCCACCTGGTTCACCTGGACCAAAAGGATTTCCAGGACCACTGGTAGGATCACGTTATTATGCACCTTGTGAAATATGACATGTCTTTTACTTAAAAGAGGGTGTTTTATATTTTCCAGGCACATWGTTCAACTCTATACCACAATCAAGTGTTACCTTCAGTCATTATGAAAGAGCAGTTTATATCAAAAATATATTTGACTTTGCATCATAGCCCATCTAAATGCCTTGAAATTCTCTTTAAGASCTTCCTACCATTTCTGACACTCCCACTTCAGCACATCTTCACAASAATGTTTACAACCTTTCATAGGAGCTGTAATTTGTTGCAGCAAGCAATATTTTATGTCGGTTTTGGAAAAAAGCACCTCAGTTATCCTGAGTTGAACTTTACTCGAATGATCCCACGTTGGACCCGGAAAAGCTCATTTTCCAAAGAACCAGAGTGAGTATAGAGGCTCTTACAAGGTGTTTCAGCTTGGTAACGTATCTCCCAGTGATCCTGTCATTCATATACGTCAATGTTGAGCTGCTTTTTGCGAAGAAACCATAAATATAGAGCATTATGAAACAGTTTTGCAACAAAATAGTGAATACCAACCATTTTTAAGAAACATTTTTCTAGTYGGGTGGAGCCGTGCGTGGGAAGCTCGCAGGAAGGGGTGTTCTGTGGGACAAATGCTCAGCTTGTATAAATAGGCGGGGCTTTGTACCAGCAAGTGTTTCAGCAGCTCCACATGGCTACCACAGGAGATTCAAGGATTTCTCAAACATGCATAAATGAATCAAAGCAACACTCCGGGTATGTTTTTGATGAGGGAATGACATTCCAACATGATATAAAGCTCAAAAATGTTGATTTTGGACAACACCCTCTGTTTAAGATAACTTCTGAGCTGCTTAGTCCTCCCAGCAGTTCATGTAGTCTGACTGAATCCGCRCACAGTCTCCAAATAGCCGGCCTTAACCCTCCCAGGAGACCACAGCTAATATACCCACCAGTTAGAGGCAATTGCTCTAATCTAAGACTGCAAGGAAAGCTCAGCTTCCCCTAAAATGTAGAAAGAAAAGATCAAATATATATTGTTGCGAGTACATGTCATTGACTAAATATGCGCTACAACGCRCTCAACTTTTGTTCAGAATCGGCTTCTTATCACTGGTAATGACGCAGCTTTCCTCATTTCCTCATTTCACTCATTCCCGCAGCTTCACAGTGCTTTAAACAGTCGGACGCTGAGCGTCTACAGAGCTCATTAGCGAAGCAAAGACTGCAGCGAAATGAGACGAGTCACACACTGGCCTCGTGCCAGTCCCAGCTAGCGAGCTAGCTTGGTAGCAAGCTGCACATATGGCAGGCAGTTTGAATGTTGTGGACCGGATTTTGGTGAAGCCATTTGATAGTCTTGTTTACAAAGAAAAACTTAYAGTTAAACATCAGGCCTGATCAACTCCTCAGATTAATTTGGTGCAAAAGGTGGGGAAAAGTAAGATTTAAAAAAAACTTTTTATTGATCCCACAGTGGGGAAATAACAGGTCTTTTCAGCTGTCCTGGTTTGACAAAGTGAGCTGGCTGCTGTAAAACACTATAGAATAATCTGGAAAATGATTATAAAAGCATTGGATCAATTAATTCCTTTAAAAAAAACATCAAAGCAAAATTGTTAAAGAAATATGAAATTGTTTAATTTGTATTTGTATGTTACTGTTTGAGGAGGTGAATTTTTTGTTTTGTTTTATTATTTGTTTTATTTTTTAAATTAATATTTTTTTGTAAATAGGAGCAGATATAAGATATTTTTATTCTTCTGTTGCCTTTCATTTTATTTTATTCATATTGTTTTGTTGTATGTAAT
>NW_013952767.1:248467-252017 GCF_001266775.1 Austrofundulus limnaeus
GGGGAGGTGCGTACACATCAGGAGGAATTTAATTCCACAGCCTTCTCAAGGTCAAGATGGGGTGGGGGGGAGGGTAATCTGTAATCAGTTGTTTGGGAACAGAAGAAAATGTTTTCGGTCTGCTAGACAATAGCAATTTTTCCATTTGCCTTAATGTCCACTGGTACATCCAATGTGGCGAATCCAATCAGACAAATAGTGATATAACGACTTAATTATGTTGTTATCATGAAATAACGAGCGTTTTCTCAAGATAATGAGTTAATGATGTCGTTATCACAAAATAGCAATGAGCATTTTCTCGAGATAATGAATTTTTTTTTTCACAAAATACCGATGGGCGTTTTCTCAAGATAACAGGTTAATTATGTTGTTATCAAGAAAAAACAATGAGAGTTTTATTGAGATAATGAGTTAGTTATGTTGTTATGAAATAACAATGAGCGTGTTCTCAAGATAACGAGTTAATTGTGTCGTCATCACAAAATAACATTGCTCGTTTTCTTGAGATAACGAATTATGGTTTTCCTGTCGTGCATCATTCTTTAACCATGGAGATGGCCTGGTCTCCTCAGCTGGTCACTGATAAAGTTTATTATATCAGCAACACTTAAGTGTAAACACCTGTTAAGCTGCAGTTGGGCCAGCCGTCTCCTTAAATGATGAGGGCTGCTATGAAAGTTATGAATGAATGATTTTTTTATTSATCCCATGAAGAGAAATTACAGTTCAGAACAACTTGTTCAAGAGACAGAGATAAAAACACAACAGACTTAGAGAACAGGTGCGCCGGGTCCAGCAGCCATGCAAGGTTCTACCCTTAACGAAACTCATCTCCTTAAATGACAAGGGCTGCTATAAAAGTTATCTGGACAAGACAAACAAACYGCAATTTCAGCCTACGTTCTGGTAAAGTTCACCAGTGACCAGCTGAGGGGACCAGGCCATSTTTATGTTTACAGAATGATGCTGAAGAGTAAAACCATAACTCCTTATCTCAAGAAAACACTRATCGTTATTYAAAACAACATATTATGTCTTTGTCACAAGAAAACAATGGAAAAAAATATCTATATGCTGCACATACAAAACTCCCACTGGTTAATATCCYAGTTATATCAGTTCTTCCTTTTATCCAATGTTTAGCTTGTTTTGCCTTAATAGACTCAGCCTCCAGCTTGTCACATTGTTAACAGTCACATTGAAGCTGGTTTTAAAAAAGAAACAGAGTGATGGGTTTGGTGAGTGGCAGCTTTGCTGGAAGCTACAGTAAGTCTTCTGGACTGAACAGTGCATGTTTTATTCTTGCKCATAGAAGTTTCCTCTTTCACTTCATCTGTCCACCTAACCTTTCATTCACYATTCATTCACTTTTTCCTCTCTTCRCTGCAGGGCATTGCAGGACCTCCTGGAGAGGCTGGAGCTACAGGTTACCCTGGCAGGCAGGTGCAGTGAAAAACACAAAAAAATATGATAGTTCCTCCATCCATTGTTCTTGATTCCTTGTTGCTCTGCTGAGAACTTTATGAAGCCCTCACCTGCCTGATATKTATCTGCATCTGCCCCCAAGTGGGTTTTACTTTTAATAAACTTAGAGTCTTACATCTTAAGATTTATGTTCATATGTGTAAAATGTCTTTGTAATCAGGTGTTCGTCACCAAAGTCATGCTTTTCTTACAGGGTTTAGCTGGGCCGCAAGGCAGTCCTGGAACTAAAGGCATCCGTGTAAGTAAAATAAGCTCTCTGTTTTCTAAATTAGCCACTCTTCTGAAAGGATCAGTGCAGTGTCAGGTCTTCAGCTTTGCTCCGTAGAGATTGATCAGAATAAAGCCCCGGAAATCCTTCGGTGTGACTTTGGGTCGACACTTGTTCTTCTGTGGTCCATTCTTCAGAAAGGAATGCCACCAAACAAGAAAATAGAGGAAAGAGAAGAGGATGGGAAAGAAAAAAAAAACAGATTAGGGAAAGTATGAAAGCAGAGAGAAGGAAGGGGGGTTAAATGAGCTGGTGAGAGAAGGGACTTTATGTGCAACTGGAAGAAAGAGGATAGCTGGGATTATTGTGTCAGGCCGAGGGCGGCGTGATGAAATGGAGCCAGAAAGACAGAAAGAGCATTGATAAGGGAGAGGTATAGGAGAAAAAGACGTGGTGAGACGGGAGCACACAATGACTTATACATGAAAAATAAAGACTTTATTTTAGATAGAGTCACTGCATCTTATTTATTGTCTTTTTTGTCTGTAAATTAAGTTTTAAAGTAGAAATTTCATACAAAATCTACTTTTTTTTGGCCATTAATGCATTTTGTTGTGGTATTGGAGTCTCTGTGCAGAAAAGTTGAATTTAGCCTCTCCTGGTGCTGCGTAGATACGTATCTCTATATTCTCCATGAGTCATGATTTTCAGCCCATTCAGTTTTCTCTATGATCTATGATGTTTTCTGAACTATAATTTTAGCAACGGGACTTCTAAATAAGGTCTGGACTTACCAACTACAATTTGGTGGTCCTCATTCTCCTCTGGCTCTGGGTCAGACTCTGGCTCCAACATGTAAGGCTGGATGGTAGGGCTGCACAATATATCGCGAAAACATCGTCATCACAAAATCAGTGTGTGCAACATTCATTTCGCAAAGGACTGCCTGAGTGCAGTAATAGTTGAATATTATATTTGAAGAGTTTAAGTTGTATTTTATGCTAATGCAATATTTAACCAGTGGGACAAAGTCTCACGACAGAAAAAGCTCACATAAGACACATATGACATTGTCAAAAACGCTAAAGGTCACAGAGAGTACAGGAAGTACAGATAAGAAAGGGAGGAAAGGAAAAAAAAGACATATATCACACCTGATATTGTCATTGAAATATTTATAAACATTATCGCCATCGCAAGATTTTCTAATAATGTGCAGCCCTACTGGATGGACAAGTCTTCCATTGTTGACGTCTTTTAATTCAGAAATAAAAGTTTCTGCGCCTCTATATAGTCATAAACCCCTCTATCAAAATGGAATGGACTGCTCAAAGCTGGAAGGGGGCGGGGTGTGAAGCRCCTCATTTGGATTTAAAAGAGACAGCCTCAAAACGAGTTGATCTGAGACTCTCCTCAGAAAAAGGGTAAAAGAGGGGCTTGTGGAGTTACAGTAATGAGGAATTCAGACCAAAGCACTGCAGTTCCACTATATATATATAGACCCCAATTGAAGGATTCAAATGTGAAAAAGGATTTAAAAGCAGGAWATGTCCACTTTAATGATTTTGTTCCTACTAGATGTAGGAATAAGTTTCTTGACCTGAAATGACCTCTAGAAGTAAAATAAAATAAATGATCTGTATAAATACATTTTTTATTCTAATAGTTATTAGAAATGCAAATAATATAGATAAATAATAAAATTTTAATGTTGTCACATCCTTCATGGGGTGCATTATGCTACCAGTCATTTTTATGGAAATACTGGTATGCAAGTCTTTTATAAGTTTTTTTTCTTTTCTGTTGTGTATTATGTTTGTTTTTTTGTCTCTTTTATGTTAACATGGACCATGA
>NW_013952767.1:252061-253761 GCF_001266775.1 Austrofundulus limnaeus
GTGCATTACGCTACCAGTCATCTTTATGGAAATACTGGTATGCAAGTCTTTTATAAGTTTTTTTCTTTTCTGTTGTGTATTATGTTTGTTTTTTTGTCTCTTTTATGTTAACATGGACCATGAGTCTATTAAATAAACTAATCAATCAATCAAAAATAAATAGAACAATCTGAGTTTAATTTATTTGTGTTGATGTTATTCCCTGATTTAGTACTTTCAATAGCCGTGTTTGTGTATTTTAATCAAAAATATTTGTGGATGAAAAGTCTATATCAAAATTTTGGTGCTCAGAAACAAAAACTTCTATGTAAAGTTTAGACAATCGTAATAGATGATTGTGCTTTAAAAAAAAACAACAACCTTGCAGCCGCACCATTTATTATGGTTGTCGTACTTCTCATCAGCAAATGCATAAACCTTTTAACTTCTGTCTAAAAAATATAGATTTATCCAGAGGCTTAGACTTGGAATCATAGACACCTAACTTGTCTGAGGTTCAGCAGAACAGAACTCACAAAATTATATTTATGAGGTGAACACCAYCATAAATATGACATTGAAAGTATTTAACTTGAACAAACACGGTAAAGAGTGCATTGGGAAAAAAGTAATGTATAACCCACTAGACAGCGTTTCAATTATGAAGCGTCAGTGTCACAGCTATAAACATTACAACATTAGAATTCACGTTGGAAAGACTCCAGCAGGATTAGGATCTTTAGTTGTATRTGTAATGTTCAAAAACTGTGAAATGGATGTTTTTTTTCCAGACCATCATACTGGAAATATTGTTGGCTCTGATGTGTTTTAAATAATTAGTTCCAAATGCTCATAAATGCTGCTTGTTGGCAAGAAACGTTTCTATACAGCAGCTGTGTAGCATAARTTTTATAGCTATTTAGGTTTTATAGGTTTCAGTTGGAAGTAACGTGAGCTCTGTTATAAAACCGATTTATTTGATGTTAAAAATAGGAATATTAAACAGATTCATGCCACGGTTATAAATTGAGTTACACTGTAGACAGTGTATATTTTTATATTATTTTGCCTCATGTAGGCAGACATGAGATGTGAAAATGTTCCTGTTTTCAGGGTTTTATTGGRCCTCCTGGAGTTGCTGGGCCACCAGGGCTGGAGGGAGAGAAAGTAAGTGTTTTTATTTATGATATTCCCAAAATGGGTTGTGGAAAATGTATGTGAGCAGTAAAGAGTCCAATCTGCTATGGAGTGGTACGAGGGCCAAAATGAGGACTATTGTGCAATCAGAGGTTGCTGTATACTTGTAGGAGACTACATCTGTTCCTAAGCCAGCTATTGATCTGATTAATGACGGGCCGGCACCGATAACAGAGAGGCCAGCGCTGGCAAATGAAAAGGAGACTTCATTTGTGTTAGCATCAGAGGCTAGCAACTAGCATGCATAGGCTGCTCACCTACTTTATCAGGCACAAACCTTTTTGAATAAAGAAAACTTTCTCTATAAAGTAAACTTTCTCTAAAAAAGCCACAACTTGATAGTTTTGGCTCATAATTCGGCTGAAGAGAGAAAAAAAATTAAATAAAAATACAGCCGTTGACCAATAGACAAGGGCAAACTCAGCTAATAATTCAGGTGGTAACTAAAGCTAATGCAAAACTACAGAAAACTAGAATAGCAATAATACACACACACACACACACACACACACACACACACACAC
>NW_013952767.1:254060-258075 GCF_001266775.1 Austrofundulus limnaeus
GATAGATAGTGATCAGTTATTTTATACAAATGAAACCTAATATGATTGTTTAAGCTTAAAATAATAAAGCAGGAAGAACTTTCTATGTTTTTTCCAGACAAACACATGTTTGAAATTCTATGATCTCAGTATTCATCCTTTTCCGGTGAAACACCTCTTTATTTCAGCTTAATTTTTACAGTCTCCTTTGACTAATCAGTCCATCTTTTTTTTTTTCAGGGCATTCCCGGTCCTGTTGGAAAACCTGGTCCCAAAGGAAGACATGTAATCATGCATCAATTTCTGTTGCTTATCAAGAAAATCCACCACAGAAAGTTTGCAATCTCATAAAACAGAGAGACTTCATACAACACAAAACCTCCTRCTGTTTCTGACACTCCCACTTCAGCACATCTTCACGGCAAGGGTTCTCTGTGGGGCGGCAGRCTGAGCTCCGGGGAGGAGCTTTGTACAAATAGGCRGGACTTTGTGTCAGCAAGCATGCAWGAACTCCCCTTTAAAACATTAATAAAACCAATACCATTTAGCTTTTCTAAATTATGCAACCTTTTAAACAGTGTAAGAAATAAACGTGTACAAATACATAAATAAAAAAACTYAATCCTATGACAGAAGTCAAATAAACTGAGTGTTTTAACATTTATATTATAAAAGGTTTACCTGACGTTTTTTAAAATTTTAAAATTGGGTTTGCTTTTCCCATAGGGTGTGATGGGTGATGTGGGGGAGAGGGGACCCCCTGGTCCAGATGGCAAACAGGTAAAAACTCTTTTCTGCTTCCTGATAATTACCTGTGTTTAACAGTCTTGTGACTCRTACCATTTTACTACCAACTCCACAAGCTTTGGGTTTTCCTGCTTACTACAAGTTTATTTTTGTTTGTGTTTGGGTAGTTATTTATTTTTGGTGGGGAGGGGGCATATTGTACAAGATAATGCTTAACACGTTAGGTTTTTCTTCAGCCATTAATTTTAATGAACCGTCTTGTACTGCATACAAAAAAATACTCAAGTGGTTAGTCATTCAGGACACTAAATGTTATAATTATATACCATATAAAAATATTTTAATTGTCCTGTCCGTGTACTTAAATGCTGCTATGATGCTTTGCAGGGCCCTGTTGGTGGGACTGGCATTAATGGCTTTCCTGGTCTGAGGGTGAGTCTGAACTTTATAACTATGTTCATTGTTATTTTGCAAAAAAAACTTGACAAGACGTAGGGTTATTACCACAAACTGCAATGTAGTTACAAACATAATCAGATATGCTATTTAAATTTTTTWAATGTTTTTGAATCTTTTGTTTAACAGAGTTTGATCTGAAAGTGCAGCCAAAACAGTGCTTGAACACGGGACACCGACTTTACTGCAGCGCTAAAGCGTGTAGCAGCAGTTTTTATCACTTACCTGTWTGTGGTGTTTGAGCCACCTGGAGTGTTTCGTTAGTGGTTATTACCCCGTGAGCAAACATTCAGTGAGTATAGATTCAGTGGGAAAGTAACTCCTGTTTTAAATATAGAAAGTAATATGGCTTGAGTTCACAGAGGAGTCCTAAACATCCAGATGTTCGTGTCAGCAAACCTGATACAGCTGTTTAAGGGATCTTTCATTGTTTCAAGAGTCAGTTTTATTCAGGTTTGGCTCCTCGTTGCATCAGATTTACTAAGATGTTTAGAAACTCACCGAAAGAGACGAAAAATATAAACATAAAAAGGCTGGCAGAAAGTTTTATACTCACTTCAASATGGCAATAGTCGTTCTTATTACAGATATTATAGGAAAATTGAGATCCCAGCACTTTTTAAGTGTAGCCATGTCAGCTCTTTTGTCATGATTGTATTGATTGTTTTCGTTCGGTGAGTCATGCTGCAGTTCCATCTGATGTGTTGGGTCAGACCCGGCGCAGCACAGATGTGCCTCTTGTCTATGGTCTGTAAAGAGAACAGGATGTAGCACAGATGTGAACACATAAAACCACTACATCACCCACACACACACACACAGCACACGTTTTTGTCCTCGTTTTATCCCCTTTTTGTCTCTGCAACATTACGTAGAGCACAATGTAATTCAACATTAAAAGTCTCCCTGGTGGTGTCATGTTTTCCTTTGGTTCAAATCAGCGGGTAACTTTTATGTGTGTTCGAGGGATGTCTTAATCTAATCTCATGACCAGTGGATTTTATGGGGACCAAAGACCAGTACTGATATGGTGGAACTTTATTTTTGGGTTGGCGGTTAAGTTTAGGACTAAGGTGTGAATTGAGTTTAGGTTAGTTTTGGGTCAGGTATGTACCTGTGCGGTTAGATTAAGGGTAAGGGGTCAGGGTTAGGCTGTAGAAATTCATGGAAGTCAATGAAATGTCCCCATGAAGATAGCTGTACTAGGCTGTGAGTGTGTGTTATACACAAGTTTCATACCGCAATGTCTGTTTTGTCTTAAAGCTCGGGTCGGGGGGCATTTCTAAATGTGCGTGTTTCATAGAYCCATATTACAACCAACTCTTATCGTGAGCCAATAATACTCAGGCTGGCAGTTCACATTGGAACACATGGAAAACTGAGCTTAGGCAGGCACTCGGTAAATGGATGGAAAATAATTTGACTGGCAGTGCTTACTTTTCTCATGAGGGTTGGACCTTAAATAGCTGGTGAGAAAACATGTTTTAGGCACAGCTCCATGTATTCAATAGTTCAGCATTTTTTAAAATTTTATTATTTTTTAAGCATAAAATTGTAGATATAATACACCTGTTACAGTAACGTCTCAGTGGCTGAATACACAACCCGGCCAAAAGAAAAAAAAAGTTACCACCTGGATTTAATGGATGGCTGTGGTCCAGTTTATGGGCGGCTGTGGTGCATTTGRCTTGGGACCAGAAAGTCACAGTTTCAACTCCCCACCATGCCCACACGTTGTGGTGTCCTTGAGCAGGACACATAACCCTCAACTGCACCTAACTTCCTCCTGGATTAAGGTCTATAATGTGGGGTTGCTGCAGTTGGTCAGGTCTAGGTTCAGCAACAGTTTGTGCTCACTGACTACCTGAATATACTGAATGAGCAGGTTATTCCATCAGTGGATTGTTTCTTCCCTGATGGCACGGCCATATTCCAAGATGACAATGCCAGGATTCATGGGGCTGGAATTATGAAAGAGTGGTTCATGGATAGCCTGGCCCTTGCCTTCCTATGCAGTTCCGATCAATTCTAGTTTCCCTTCACTGCTCCGTCTGGCATTTCTCCCATAGAGAAGGATTTTGCTGGCAGATTTTTAGTCGAACCAATCAGAGAACAGAATGTCGATTTTCTGCACAGTGTCTGCTTGTAGTTTATTTGACCTGGGCCAATCAGCAAACAGAAGGCGGAGTTTTGAACGACGTTGATGTTCTGCACAGTGTCTGCTAGTTAGTTTAGCATATGGCAGTGGAGGAAGTGAATGAAGCCAGTCGGTGTTGATAAGGCTTCCAAATTAAAATAAATTTGTCTGACAAAGCAGCAGCTCTCATTTATAGTCGTCTCGTTTGGCTTGGTAATTCTCTCCTCTCAGTAGGGTTGTTTACAGCGCGCACGATTTCCAGTTAGCTTCTTAGCTTAGCCTCCTTCACAGCGATACATAAACTTCAGCAGAGGCCACGCCTCCAGCAAGAATCACTTCTCTATAGCCGCGAGTCCCTTGTACGAAGCAAAGTGAAGGACAAGGGTCTGGTTTTCACCAGGCTAGTTCAGGGAGCATGAGCCATCATTTTCACACATGGACTGGCTCCACAGAGTCCAGTGAGAATATTTGGGATGTGCTGGAGAAGGTCAGACTCTACCATCATCAATGCAAGATCTTGGTGAAAAATGAATACAACTCTGGATGGAAATAAATCTTTGGACATTGCAGAAGCTTATCTAAACAATGCCACAGTGAATGTGCGCTGTAATCAAAGCTAAAAGTGGTCCAATGAAATATTAGAGTGGCATTTGACTCCCACCACCCACTGGAACACAAGTTAGGAGTGATCAGGAC
>NW_013952767.1:259090-261196 GCF_001266775.1 Austrofundulus limnaeus
GTGCTTAAAAGCCTGAATTTTGCCTGAAACTCTCAGACTGAAGAAGTCTCTTGGAGGAGAGACGAAACGTTTCATTAGATTAGAGTGTGACCTTTCTTTTGGCCAGGCAGTGTATCAGCTGCTTTCCTACTGTTTAATTAATCTATTGGACAAAAGTTGGGAGGTTTTGCCTAAAATAAAGGATAAGCTGTTCTGATTGTGTTTGACCCAAATTATACACAAGATACGTCGTACAGAAATGTCTGCAAACATGGAGGGGCTCATTTGCAGCAGCAGATTGCAGAAACACTCAGAATTGCTCCTTGTTTTTTTCTCRTTACTCTGTGGCTTGTTAGGCTTCGCAGGCTTGTTGTGAACTGTTAGCTGCTGTTAAACATGAATGAGAGCGCTTATCTTGATGAGGCAGTAAGATGGCCCAGCACTGTTCAGTGAAGCGCTGGACACATGACCTCAGGCTGCAGACCAATCCATCATAAAGATAAYGGGTGAAWGATTTGTCTAACTAGAAAAAATGGRAGATAATGCACTATGCTCAGCAACAAAACATTTAAAAATGTGTTAAAATACATTTATGTTAGAGAAATAATTTCATATCATGCAACGAAACCATCAACATAAGTTAAATAATTGCATCATAATGCATAAAGATATAAATGCTAGGATGGAACTGACTCAAAAGGCATTTTAAAAGTTTTGGATTTCTCTTTTTGAAGAGAAAGCAAAAAGTTAAAAACTTATGAGCAGGCAATACCTGTTATTAATAACGACAATTTAACAAATCAACACAAATAAATACATTGAATGCAAGTGTTCACGTCAAAAGACCTCCAAAGAATCAGAAATACCCTGAGTCAGAAATTCTGTGCAATGTAAAGCTATAGCCCTGGGCCAGCGGCAGAACTATGTGCATTTGGCAGAATGTTGAGTGTTGGAAACACAAATTCCATTGTGTTCTTCTCTCAACAGGGGGACCCGGGCCCAGAGGGACCACGAGGATTGCCTGGTATGGCGGGACCTCAGGTGGGTTTTGGCTGCTGTAAATGGTCTGAATCTAGGAGAATGTTGCATATTCGTGAAATAAAAAAAAGTGATTCTCTGATACAGCACAAGAAATGTGTTTAGAAATGAACGAGTAGATTTTCAAACTTTTATCACAATGTTAGTGTCRCCTCGACTTCCTCAACAATCTCTCCAACCTTGTTGTTTGTGCTGCAGGGCCCAGCGGGACACGCCGGCCTGCCTGGATTGAAAGGTGATAAGGTGATCTAAATATTTATATTATTGCAGTGTATACGTGTGTTATGTGTCACTAATGCAGGTCATGTAATTACTCTGGATGTAATTACAAGAAACCTTGTTGACATTTTGATACACAGCACACAATATTTAACAGTTTAGAAGCAGAAGTCGCCGATGAACGATTAAACGTAAAAGCAAACTTAAAAATATTTGAGTTTTTGCTTTTGCTCAATGCTTTGCATTTAGGCAAACGTCTGCAGAATAAATCAGGTGATTTTTCTTTTAAAGGTGACATATTGTGCATTTAAATCGTTCTTTTTCTCATTCAAATCATTCACGGGGTCTTTGTAAAGTGGAACTGCAATGTTTTGGTCTGAATTCCTCCTTGTTGTAACTCCACAACACCCTCTTTCACCCCCTTTTCCTGAGGTGTGTCGCAGATCAACTAGTTTTGAGGCTGTCTCTTTAAAGGGATCCCCGATTAGTTGCATCATTAGACCTTATTTAATAAACATATATTTTAACTGTAAAGTAAAGACTGTAAAAATACTGTAGGCTGTTTAGTTTTTATAATTTTTAAATTAAAAGTTTTAAATTATATTACACGGACGGGGCCATTTTATTTACATGCAAAGCATTCTGGGTAAATGATGACGTGGATAGGTCCTCAATGTGAGGCTGCTAGCGAGCTATATCCACCCTGAAGGTTAATCTTAGACAATATCTGATGATCGACTCTTTTAAATGAAACCAGAGAGCGTTGACAGAGAGGAGAAGGTAGAAATGACTCAGCCTGTAACTGAAAATATAGATGGAGGACAACAGTTTAGATTGTTAGCTTTAGCGTTAGCGCCAACACTATGGCTG
>NW_013952767.1:263341-265514 GCF_001266775.1 Austrofundulus limnaeus
ATATATATTTTAACATGGCATTTTATTTACACACAAAGCATTCTGGGTAAAACGATGACGTGGATAGGTTCTCTGTGTGAGCGAGCTATATCCACCCTGAAGGTTAATCTTAGACAATATCTGATGATCGACTCTTTTAAATGAAACCAGAGAGCGTTGACAGAGAGGAGAAGGTAGAAATGACTCAGCCTGTAACTGAAAATATAGATGGAGGACAACAGCTTAGCCTGTTAGCTTTAGCGTTTGCCCCAACGCTATATTGCCTTATATGTATTAGCTCAGCACTAGTGTGACAAACAAGGTAGACTGTTGTCCTCCATCCATATATTCAGTTACAGGCTGAGTCATTTCTACCTTCTCCTCTCTGTCAACGCTCTCTGGTTTCATTTAAAAGAGTCGATCATCAGATATTGTCCAAGATAAACCTTCAGGGTGGATATAGCTCGCTCACACCGAGGACCTATCCACGTCATCATTTTCCCAGAATGCTTTGCGTGTAAATAAAATATATTTTGTTAAAATATATTTCGAAAAATTATAAAAACTAAACAGTATTTTTACAGTCTTTATTTGACAGTTAAAATATATGTTTATCAAATAAAGTCTAATGTTACAATTAATTGGGGATCCCTTTAAAACCAAATGGGGTGTTTTGCACCCCACCACCTCCTGCTTCCAGAGTGGTCCATTTTAAWTTGATAGAGGGGTTTAGGACAAGTACACAACAAAATGCTTTTATTGGCCAAAAAATTGGATTTTGCAGGTTGTGTCCCCTTTAAAATTCTTACCAAAATATTTGCATGAATATCGTTTGGTCAAACCATCCAGTTTTAAATAGTTTTTAGAGATGTTGCTGCAACGTGTCCATGTATTATACAGTGTGCTGAAGTTCTGTTTATCTTTGTTTTGTTGCTGTATTAGAATCACATTGGCAGGGTAGTTTTTTGGTTATATCTTTGTATGATATTATAAAATCTAGGGTGAAGTGGGACAAAGGGGCGATCCAGGGGAGATGGGATATCAAGGTGACAAGGTGAGTCACCTATTGCACAATCATCATGCTTTCACATTTATTTTAGTTTGTCTCTGACTTTATTTTATTGAATTTTTTTTGTAAAAGCACATTTTTCTTTCTTAGACTCGTAACACCCGTGAAAGTCTTTTTTTTTATTAAATCAGCGAAACATGAATTGAAACAAGTCCGGAGACGCCGCGTGCACTCAAATAAATTTTAATGTTCTTTCATGAATCATATGAGGTCATCGGGATAATTCACATCCTGACATGTACTCTGCTGTAAAGGGATGAGCTCAGGTGCAGCCTGTGTAAAATGAATGAATTGTGTCTACAACTAACAGGGCGCTGTCGGTGCACCTGGTCCTGCCGGGCCCAGAGGGAAACCGGGACTGCCGGTATGTTTGAGTGCATGTAAATAATAATTAGTTTGTTCATGTTGTCACGTTCACACTAAACATGACTTATTGTGGGTAGAGAGCTGTTCTTAATGCTGTTATACAGTTTCTTTATATCACTTTAAAAATCAAAACATGTAGTGAGTCATTCGATAATAAAAAGGTACTGAAACATTTAGTCTAAACATTCAACAATTTCATTCATACACATATTGGATGAATAACAGGATATGTGAGTGATTTAAACATCTGAGTCGAAATAAAACCAATGTAAATATAAAAAATCCAGGATGATGAGCTGCACATTTATAGAGTTAAACTGTCAGTTCTGTTGGAAGGACAAGTGACAGATGTGTTTAAAAAAACGGAGAGAGAGATTTCTGAAAACATGTTGTTTCTCTCTCGATTGCCCTTCAGCAAACGTCTGGCTGCCAAATATAAGCTGAAGTAAAATGTAAAAGAGTTCAGTCGTTAATCACTGACAGATACAACCAGCTTTGATCCTTGATTCTACAGAAACAGCGATGYAACCCTATATTTTCAATGTTCAGTTTAGCCGTTTGGTGTCCGCTCAGTAATGTCATCAAGCTGTTTATACATAAATGTTAGGGGTGCAACAATACATGTATCTGTATCAAACCGTTTAATACACACTACGTATCGAAGAAGATGAATTTTAAAACTTATTTTATAAATTTGTCTTCTGAAGATGCTCTGTGTTGAAGGATCAGTGGATCTGTGTTCGACTACTCCACCTAGGC
>NW_013952767.1:265524-274315 GCF_001266775.1 Austrofundulus limnaeus
ATTTACAGGCCTGTTATTAAAAAAACATAACTAGTTCCACCTTAAATAAGGACAGTGTTTAATTTCCGGTTTGACAAGAATGAAAAGGACATTTTCCCATTTTTGGAATATAAAATAGAATAACCATCCATTTTTTGTTTTTCAATATCTGTTTATAAAATGAAAATGGAATGACCCAAACGTACACGGACTCTGTATTACCAACCTTTGCCAACTTAAACCTTCTATTACTGAAGGCCCTTATGCCAACTTATGAACATTTTTACCAACAGTGAAGATGTCTCAGCTGWAGATGGAAWAAATATAAAATATTCTGGAAGACTCTTTCGGACATTCAGCAAACATACTGCAGTCCTAACAATTTGATGGAAAATAAAAACTATGAGTATTTTAGTCCTAACAAAAGTTTCATGAGTTGGCATAAGTTGTCTAAAGTGTTATTCTGTGACAGGGCCTTAACCTTGGAGGACATTTTTTTTTTTGTTTTGCTTTACCCAGTCCCTTTACCATGATTGTTTTTTTTTTTTTTCAAGGGGTTTCCTGGGGACATCGGAGCACCAGGGCCCAACGGCCCACCTGGACCAAAGGTAGGAACTTTCCCTCTCATCCACTGATGCATWCATTTAGTTCATCCTATTGAATTTAGCATTTGGCTGTTTCAGGGTTTGCAAGGYGCAAGAGGACCCCAAGGTCCTCCAGGGCCTAAAGGACCACAGGTTGACTTTTTGATTTGTCATTTTTGATACAGTTCTGTATGTCTTCTTGGTTCTTGTTAGACTGCTGCAAAGACTTGGAAAATGTGGCTCATGGAAGGATTTCTGTGAGCATAAGACAAGACTGATTAATGTGCTTCTTATTTAGGATTTAGTCCTATCTTAAACAATTGCAGCTCTGACTGGAAGATTTTTTTTCCTCCCCTTTCACAGTGAGGCATGTTCCACCAGGTGATGTTATGATCTAACATCAGATTCTTATAAAAACAAGAGTACTTTTTTTTCAGGCCTGGAAGAAAAAAAGAACAGAAGGCTTTGGAAGGTGCACAACACAGAATATTTAGTTTYCTTGTAAAAACCTAATGGTTGAGTTGACACACATTTGCTGGGTTGTAAAGTCGACTAATGCACTCTGCAGTCACACGACTTGGCCAGAAATCAGGCAAAGTAGCATAAAAATACAGTTCATGCAGATTAGTTCATTAGTAAGGCGTCAGTTCACCACTAAAATWATCTCAGGCTTTAATCCATTTCAAATGCTCTGATTTTACTATATAGTCATTTATTGTTTTACAGTTTGCTTTTGTCACTTTGACTTTATTTGATAGTAAGAAAAACCAAACATGTTGTGAGAAATAGATAGATTAAAATGTTTAATCATGATTAATCTCAAGATATTTTTGCGATTAATCATGAATAATCGCAATTAATCTCATTATCAACATGAAATTTGGCAGGAATGTAGACGTGCCCGACCTACACTGCGCCATTCAGCGGTTTTACGATAGATCCCATATTGAACATAGGAGCTTAAATTTTTATTTGTTATTTAGCTCAAAMCCAAAATCAATAAACCCGTTCTGATTGTTTTATATAAAAAAAGGGGCGATGCGTTTTCAAAAACTTTAAACAAATAAGGCAAAACAAGCCAGCCTTATTTTATTTTATTTTTTTCTCCAACACGGTTCTCAGCCTCCTTCAGAACCTCCCTCTGTTTACCCTGGTTTTAAACTGAAGTGATATTTCAGGCTCAAACTACTTCGGTGGTGAGACAGTTTTGCGTTGCAGTGCTTACAGAGAACTTTACTTATTTCCAGCCTGACGKTGGGAAAAGTTTTAAAATAAAAAATGCATGTTTCTTCCCTGGCTGTGAGTTGCCACGCAACGGCTCAACGACATAGTCTCTCATTGGATGAGACGCCCGACGAAGGCCATTTAAAGCCAATTGTGATGAAGTTCCCGCCTCCCTGCCATGACCACTGGGTTTGTGTGTGTCTGTGTTTGTGTTAGCTGCCCAGTGAAACAAGCTCCAATAAAGAAAAAAATTAATGTGTTAATGCGCATTAAAAAAATTAGGGATGCACGATATATTGGCATTAATATCGGTATATCGGCCAATATTGGTCATTTTTTAGAAAATCGGTATCGGTCCGATATGTAAAACTGGGCTGAAATTAATGTCCGAAATTGATTTCCCACTTTTTAGCTTTGTGTTTCTGTTTTGGGAGGGGAGATGGTTGGTTGAGTGGCATCTGTTTGATCAAGATAGTGATTTTGATGCTGTGTGACCAGGAATAACTGAAGTAGAGCCATGTCAGAGGTCTGGTTGTTTATTTATGGTATCAAAAAAAGACCCAAGTGTGTTTGTGCATATCTGTCTAATATAATTTGTGAGTTTGTGTAATATTGGTAAATATCAGTTATCGGCCATAACAGCAATAATTATATCAGTTATCGATATCGGCTGAAATTTTCATATCGGTGCATCCCTAGAAAAAAAGATCGCTGTTCGGCTGCGCTAACGTGATAGTGAATGAGTTAATGTGCCCAGCACTAGTTTAAATGTTGTTACCAAATGTTCTGGAAGCAGAACACATTGTTTGTGTTTAGCTACAGAGAATGTAAATGTGCTTGTGAATATGTTAGTTGAATTAGTTGTGTTGTGTTTCTGCAGGGTGATGAAGGACCACTCGGCCCACCTGGCAGCATTGGCCCTATTGTAAGAATTTCCATCTGCACTTGAATACACAACTACACACAGACATGCTCTTTGTATTGCAGATAAAACGATCAGTTATGTTCTGTAAAAAAGCAGTCCTCTGTAAACTTTTTTTTTTTTTTGTAGGGAAGAGCTGGAAGGAAAGGTCACCCGGGTGAACCTGGGATCGAAGGTCTAACGGTGAGTTTGATTCCAGACTGATCTTATTTGCTATACTCGTGTATTCTTATTCACTCTGGGACTTCTTTTTGTGCCTCCGCCCTGTTCTCTGGCTATCTGTGTGTTAGTGTGGTGTCTGTCTGTCACAGGTGGTCTTGTGTGCATGACGTGCATATTTATTTATAAATAGGCATAGTATGGTTATGGTGACTGGGGATGGATAAAGAACCCACATAGGCAGGGTCTCGTAAGTGGGCCAATCGCTCTCCCCAAAAAGACACTGGTCTTTATTCAAACCTTTGCATCTCTTGGATGAAGGACACATGGTTCGAAACATTTAGTGTTCTGAGCTTCTTAGGATCCATAAAAGGTTCTCCAAGAATTATTTTCCTTTGACTGCTCAGAGCCAGACAGTGGCTTAAGTAGTGCAATGAGGTCTCTAAATCAATGCCACAGGCATAACTCAGACTAGTGTCATGGAGTCCCATCACCATTTTGTGGCGATTGAAGTTTTGCCCAGTTAGGACTCCAATCAGTGTACTTAAAGTTTTTATTGTCAGGGTGATGAGAGCTTCCACAAACCTTAGATGTGGCCCATTTATCAGTTCCTGTGCCTTTCTACAGTCCATCAGCTCCCAACAGCAGTCTGAGTGTTGACGTCTAATCCAGGCCTGTAGGGCAGGCAGTCCTACAGACTGTTGTTGAGGTTCCTACAACAGGCTCTGGTCCTTTGAAGTGGGCCTGACTGCCAGCTTTTGGAGGGCAGTCAGCTCTCACATTACCATAAATGCCAACCTGGTACCCATTTAACAGTAACACTGTTATCTCTCCCCAGTTGGTCAACTACATCGGCACACTCCCACGAAAGCAAGGATGTAAAGTTTGGCCCTCGGAGAGCTCTAATAGCAGCCTGGCTATCTGTTAGGATGAATATTTCTGTGTACACTGAAGGTCTTTGAGAGATGCCACACACTGGTGGATTGTATACTGTATTTCTAAGCTTGCGATACAGTTGCAAAACAACCTGGTGGGTATTTGTACTTCTTTCTCACTATGGTTGTGCACAGTCAGCACCCCTGCAACCACTGACCCCTTCAGAAGGGATCCATCTGTAAAACAGTAGAAAAGATTGGGAGACATGTCCAGTTCAATAGGCATACTTCATTAGGGTAGTACTCAGTCGGATTAGATTTGGATATCAAAGTGTCAAAGGTCAAGATCATTTTTGATGATTGGTAATATAAAACTAACACATTTTTCAAAGGCAGACATGTCTAGGGCAGGCGGAGGCCAATCAACACCAACGTTCCACCTTGTTATGACCCCCGCACACGAAGCGTAAGCGGGAGTCATATTGTTTTTGAACTGTTTTTTTTTTCCAGTGATTTTTGGTCAACCGTAGCACAAAAATGGCTGCAGCAATCRATATGAAATTTGGCAGGGCTGTAGATGARTCTGACCTACACTGYGCCAGCCAACGGTTTTACGATACACCCCAAATTTGAGGAGGGGGCTCCTTTCAAAGAGGGGGTGTCTGGACATGCAAAAATGATTATAACTCAGAAACTGTTCAACATAGGAGCTTCAGATTTTTTTGTTGTTTAGCTCAGATGAAGCTCTATCCATCAGGCCCACCAATCTGTGTCGCCCCCCCAATCCGGACCCCCAATTTATCAGAAAAAGGGGTATCTGGACATATAAAAATGGTTATTGCTCAAAAACTATTAGACATAGGAGCTTCAGATATTCTTTGGTTATTTAGCTCTGATGAGGGGCTATCCATGCCCCCCTCCCAAAAAAAGACCCCCCACCCAAACCACTACAACTTTGGGATGCACCTAGTAGCATGACTTTAATTAGGAATAAAGACTTCTGAGTTCTGGTGCATTTGATCATGTGGGGGTCATTATGTTACTGCTATGCGGTATCTAGTTAACAATAAATTCAGTTTGAATTGAATGATTGTGATCAAYGTTTTAAATACCAGCTGCTACGCTTGCATTACACTTTGATACCGTTCATCCACCAGCAAGCGAGGAAATGRTAGAACCAACATTGAGGTCAGTTCAGCATCTTTGGAGCGGGTCRGTTAAAACCACCATTTTCCAACAAGGCAAGAACCAGTCAGTCCCCCTCAGTGCCACAGCAGCCACACAGCCAGCTGTGAAGGTTTACGCCTCTGGCTTCATGTGGCTGATGGGTTTCTTTGTTATGTCTTTGCTGTTTTTGTGCCAGTTCTCTGCGGGTTAATCAGTAGCAGAGTCGTAATTGGCTTTAGAACTCACTCACAAGTGCGCTTTCTTTATCAGAATATCAAACATTCTCATGATTCTTACTTTTTTCCTAAACAAAGGATTCATGGTTTATTCGTAGCACTGGTGTTTTTTAAGAATCGTACCCCATTAAAACCTTAGACGGTGCTTTCGAGATGGCCTTAATTAGGGAGGAGAAAATGATTTCCTTCTTCCGCGATGTTGCAGCACATCATGGAACACAAAATTATTCACAGCCCTGTGTAGTCTGTGAGCATGTGTGTTTCTTTTAACAGTTAATTTCCTGTGAGCAGAGTGATTTTGGAAACGTCTTTATTTACAGAAGCTAATCATTTTCCTTCTTTCAGGGGGAGAAGGGGGACGTCGGAAATGTCGGAAAAATCGGCCCTCAGGTACGTTCTTTCACCTCTGCTGACGTTCACAGAATTTTTACGCGCATTTGAGACTTTTCATTAAAAGTCTCTGTGAGGGGATTAAGTGTGAAGCCTTAGCTCTTTCCTCGGTGCTTTTCTATTCACACATATTTCATTGTTTGCCTGTAATTAAGCGAAGCAACTGTGAAGAAAGTTACAGGGAACTTTTCTGATGTCTTGCTGCTTTGCTGACCCGTTTTCTTTTCCAAGATAAATTTTGGATCAGAGGCCTTCCAGGCCACGCATTTGTTTATGACTTTTATTCTTTAAAACATATGTTAGACATTTGTTGTTGCAAAGATTTATATTTGTAATCCGTGCCATCAAATTATAACAGCATACTGCAAGAACAGTTGATTTCAAATGATAGGAATCCTGATCCATCATTTGATTGTATGTTTTTATTTTTTACATTTCAAATTTTGATTTGTTTGCAATGCTTTACGAATCCCAGMACACGAACAGCGACCTGTGGGTTCATCGTGAATTATAAGTGCTCTGAACACTGAAAGTAGGCCGGACCCTCTAATGGGCCCCTTAATGTTAACATTTGCATTCTGTGCATAGAAGAGACAAGCGATTGGAGCATGTTGCCTTGGTGCAGCACACATCTGAGAGGCATTAGGCAGTTACTGAGTAGAAGAGCCTTTGAAGCCAAACAGGAACCATGGAGCTATGCAGTGGGACAAAGAAAACCTCTTAAACATATGGAGGCTCTAATAAATGCCATCGCATCACTTCGCAGATAAAATAAGACGTGAAAGAACCAAAAGAAAAGGGCCGGTGCATTGAAGTTTTAATCCACCTGTCTTCACTAAGTGCCCCGCGAGGCCTCACATAAAATGTTTCAAGTGAAACTTTACAGGAGATTGRAGGAACAATTTTAGACCATTTAAATTTGCTGCTCAAAGTTTGGTTTTCATGTCACCCTTTAAGCCCGCGACATCTAGCTGTAAATTTAATCCTCATGATCAGAGTTGTAGTAATCCAGGGGTGGACTGTCTGTGAAACCAGATCGCCTTCAAATAAACACAGTGGAACTTAAAAGCCCCGTAAAATGTTTATTTTAGTTATACATGTTAGGTCACAGTGTTGTCCGTTTTGCTGTCCTAATTAAGGAATCTGAGGTCAATTTAGGGCTTTAATTTCCATGACTTCACTGTTTCTGCTCAGTTTGAATTCAGATGGACAATAATCCTTAAGAAAATGTTCAGGCTTTTTAGGTGGGTTACTGTGCAGAACTTATGAGTAGATAATATCTTACCTGCAGTAGATAGAACAATCTGAGTAGAGAATCAAGGTCAAAATTCTTAGTGTGGAGCTAATAGATAGTCAGACTGGACCTTTTAGCATCAGTGTTGTTCACAGTTTCCCTAAAGCACTAATAGGGGAACTAATTTCCTGATTAGTGCTTTAGGGCTTTTGCTAATTTTAAACTTTATTAGTGGATTAGCACTTGCTAAATTTACAGGCTAAATTTAGAAGCACTAACTGAGGTCTATAAATGTTATTGATCAACGTTAATGTAAACAGCTGAYGGTGAAAGTTGTCGCACATTTTATTAATATGTGTGTCWCTTATCCACCAGGTGACAATATATGAACCCAAATACGGCTGTGTAATGTCAATGATAAGTCTTAAGAGAGCAACATGGCAAAATGTCACTCATGTTGTCTGTTGAAGAATGTTAATGGGTTGACTGGGTTATTTTAGTGCTTTAGAATTAGCTTTTGCTAAAAATTTCAGTGTGTTAGTGCTTTTAGAATTAGGGGACCTAAATATTTGAGTTAGTGTTTTACGTCTAGTGGAACTAATTTTTAGAATAGTGCTGCCCACCACTGTTTAGCGCAGTCACTAATGTCAGTAACGTGATGTGATTTTGGGGCGGCTGTGGTGTAGTGGTAGAGCAGCCCAGCTTGGGACCCGAAAGTCACAGGTTTGACTCCCCGCCATGCCCACATGTCGTGGTGTCCTTGAGCAAGACACCCAACCCCCAACTGCTCCCCTGGGTGCTTACATAGCTTCCTGCTGCTACACTTGGGTGTTTCTCATGTATGATGGGTCAAATGCAGAGCACAAATTTCGTCCTTGTATGGGAACATGCATTGATGACCAATAAAGTACCTTTTTAAAAACCCATAATGTAAACAAGTGTACAAGTATATCCATTGTTGACATCCTTTAATTCATTTGTAAATAAAGGTTTTTTGACACTATTTAGTCGTTAACCTCTCTATCAAACTAAAATGGACCGTCTGGAGGGGGCGGGGGCTGTTATGCACCTCATTTTTATTTAAAGAGACAGCCTCAAAATGAGTTGATCAGAGGCACACCTCAGAAAAGGGGCGGAGCTTGTGGAGTTRCAATAAGAAGGAATTCAGACCAAAGCATTGCAGTTCCACTTTAYATWGACCCTAACTGTATGATTTAAATGTATGAAAAAGGATTTAAAAGCAGGATAAAACAACWGTTTTTGATAACCTATTTTGCGTAATTATCTATTTTTATGATTAAACTGTGATTTAGTTGAAGTGCAATCTGTTTTGAATGACATGCCACAGTCAACTCAAACAGAATGTACTTTGCTTGATATAATTAGTTAATGCATGACTTTCATCACTCACAAACTAGTTTCTCATTAGAATTCAGTCCGTTGTTTAAGGATCTGGTGACGTGATAGGGAGGCCGCCCAATCGATGTGACAGCTTGCTCCTAGGGAGTGGCCAGGTCCGATAGAGATGTGTTTATATTTAGCTGTGACTTCCTGCTTCGGCACCAAAAAGCTAAGACTGGATAAACCAACCCATTCAGGTTTTGATGTGTAGCGTAACCCCCTCACGTCAGTTATTGTCGAGATGAGAACAAGGAGGAGGAGTCTGTTGTCATATTTTTGAAAAGTGTAGAAAATGCACAACAACTAATTCAAGAATCAAGAATTGTTTATTGTCATTCACACACAACATCAAGATGCAATGCAGAACGATATTTGCAGTTTAGAACATCCGTCCGGCGAAACACACACACATGACAAACATGGGGGAACGAATGTCCAGGGTCTTTCGCAACGTAGTGTGCTACCTTTGCAGTTTAGAATACACACACACATAGGAAGGATGAGTTAAAAAAAGAGCTTTGATCCTGTGTTTTACACAAAAAATCACACAAACATACGCTCAAAAAAACTACTCTGCGAAAGGTGCAGCCAGCTAAGGGTGTGTGTGTGTGGGGGGGGGG
>NW_013952767.1:274438-276580 GCF_001266775.1 Austrofundulus limnaeus
ATGGTAAGGGGAGGGGTGCAGTGGAGCCGGTGACATCAAAAATTGTCCCAAACCCTAAATTTAACTTCTATTAGCCTTGTCTATTATTCACATTGCCGCACAGGACACCGCAAAAACGAAGAAAAAAAAAACTGACACGAGAGGGTTACCTGACACGTCAAAACTGGACACAGAGGGAACCTGGAGAAGCGTAAATATGTGACGAGTCAGGAGTTAGAGTGTGTTAGATACTGTAAATAGTCAGTTTTGGTCCAGCTGTTTTTAATGTATGGCTTTATTTCTTGCATTTAACATTTATGTCTAATTCTGTATTTGCTTTCTGGTTCTTAACTTGCACCGAAGTGACTGATCACGTCCTCTTTCAAAATGTCTCCTTCAGATGGCACAAAATCAGCTCAGATTTCTCTGTACTGTCTGTTGCAGAAAAGATATCATAACTAATGTCTTTAAAAAGTATCAAACATTAATTTAATGGGATTTGTGACCAATACTTTATAGTTATCGCATTTTTTGGTCTTGTTAGAAAATAGCAAATTAAATTTTACTTACTGTTATTTAACTAGGCAAGTCCTATTGAGATCTCTGATCTCTTTTTCAAAGGAGGCCTGGGGGCAACCTATTGTACGTTTTTATTAGTAAATAGTTTTTTTTCCCCTATTTCTTACTTTGTTTCACTTTCAGACTTTTTTATCTAATGTTTTGGATAAGATCAGCAAATTTCACAAGAAAATGATGCTTCTATGTAATTATGTGGTGAAAATAAGATGCTTAAATGTATAAAGTGTGAAGACTGTAAATTAAACATTAAAAAAATGTCCCCACATCCGAGCCAGCTGCAGTCTGACCGCAGCATCRTTACTGGTAACCCACAGTGAGCAGTTTCTTGAATGAGCTGATGGGAGAAATCTCATGTTTAGAAAACAGCTCTGCAAGTTTCTGCTGAAATGCCCCCTCCTCCCCTTTCTGCTGATGTATACATTCCAGTCTACAACCTTTTGCATTCCAGGTGTTGTGACAGGTTGGAAAGTAACCCTTAGTACTTTCTCCTGACATGTTTGTGTTTGACACTATTTTTTTTTCTCCCTTTCTCCTCTCCAGGGTCCAGTTGGCTTAATTGGGATAACTGGGGTGATGGGAGTTCCCGGTGAAAAGGTAAGGAGTGCGTTTCTTTGTCATTAGATCTGTCAGACAGCATCAGCTGCTCGCCTGTCACCGACAGAACCCTATAATTAGGCTTCTGTTAAGCAGCCGAGACTTGAGGCCTCAGAGGCCCCAGAACAAAAGCTTGTATAAACACTCAGCGGTCTCATGTTCACATCAACAACAACACTGTCAAATCCATCTCACTTTTACTGCCTCTCGACCAGCATTTCTCAAAGACTGTACTCTGGTCCAGATCCAGGCCGAACGACAAAATAATTTGGACCCATCCCTCAGTAATATATTAAAACATATCAAAATTATAGTGTGTGGCTCCTATAGAGATGAGTGAGGTGAGCCAGTGTTCATATAGGTAGTTTCTCATTAGACTGTTGGGAATGAGTTAACGATTCAAAACTGAAAGAAAAGAAGCAGTAGTTTTGTTGCAGTGTCACTGAAGTCAAAGTCTTCACACTGCAGGCAGGCAAACACCAACCTTGTGCAGTTCAAGGACGTAACTTTTGGTCTACCATTTGGTGTGGGGGGGGGGGTTGCTCTCTGCCTATTTATTTACTTATTGAGTCATTTCCTTTTATAACATGACTTAGAATAATTTGGGGTTCAAATACATTGTAATGCTTTTACTGTAATGTGCCTGTTTTCTTTACTCTGCACCTTTTTCTGTTTCACATCAACTTAACAGTTAAGAAAAGGCTTTACCCCCACCCACCCCCGCATATTTTTTTCAACAGTAACAAATATTGGTACCACTTTACWATAAGGCTCCCCTTATAGATGGCTTATAAATACTATATAGATAGGTTATTAATTTATCTGTAAACACTTTATACATCATTAATAAATGATTATTAATTAATTAATAAAAAAAAGAAACAAACCTGTCTGTTTTCTTGCTAAAAAGTAAGTCAATCATGTACATATTACAAAATGTTATATAAAACATTTCACACTAGGTTAACTTGTAAGCACAATAATGTATTG
>NW_013952767.1:276680-278883 GCF_001266775.1 Austrofundulus limnaeus
TAAAGCAAAGCCACTTCCTCGTCCGACATTAAACGGAGCCCGACAGAGGAGGGAGGGGCGGGGCGGCTGTCGCCGTGCGGCGCTTCAACAGCTGWCCTGCGTCTGACCTCAAAGTGCACAAGCTTCAGACTTCAGCGTTGGCTGCGATTTTGAAGCTGAAATCGCGTTCGGTGTGAACGCACCATTAAGAAAAGGCTTTAAACCCCCCCCCCCCACATATTTTTTTTCAACAGTAACAAATATTGGTACCACTTGACTATAAGGCTCCCCTTATAGATGGCTTATAAATGCTTTATAGATAGGTTGTTAATTTATCTGTAAACACTTTATACATCATTATTAAGTATTTATTATGCATTAATTAAGGACGAGAAAGACAAAACTGTCCGGTTTTTGGTCAAATAGTGAGCCAAATCTGTTCACGTACATATTACATCTAAAGTGCTATATTAAAAATTTTCTACTGAAGTACAGTAACAAAGTATTTGTACTTAGTTACTTTACAGCTCTGATAAAGACAATGCTGTGCTATGTTAGCCGGCCTGGATTCAAATAAAATCTATATTTATTTCCGTAAAACAACGAGCTGACTGTGACATCACATCTTCTGTGTGCAGGTTACATCAGCGCTGCAGAGAGTTCAGACCGGAGTCTGATGGAGGTCACATTTAAAATATAATGTGAACATCTACTCAAAACATTTAGATTGCTGCAAAAASTGGTAACTGAGCATTAAGACCTGCAGTGTGAACGTAGCCTAAGTCGCACGACCAGGCAAACTATGAAACAAAGTGACTTATAGTCTGGAGAATATGGTGCATATAAAAGAAATGTAGACTTARAAAACAAATTTGTCAAAGATGAGTTGACAAAGAAATGTACATTTACTGTTTTTTCTTCTTACTACATATCTGTATGAATGCATTTTCAGCTTTAAATGTAGTAAATAAAAAGCTTGTATCATGTCTGCTTGGCAAGTAAACAGTTTATGCTGCTTATGAATTTTTTTGTACTACACCCATTACGAAAACACTTGCAGAAGTGTCTACGATTTGTTTTGAAGCCCTTTGATGATCTTGTAAAGTAGACTTGCTGATTATTGACAGTCTTCCAAAAAAAAGAAGAAAAAAAACCACACCTCCTTACCTTCTGTCTCCATTGTTCCCTCCCTCTATCTCAGCCGGTTGCCGTTCCTTTCCTATCCAGAAGGCCCATTTGTCAGAACATGTTCTTGTGATGGGAAGCCATCGGATTGTCAGATTCTTGCTTGTCCTCCAACTCTTCTTACACAAACTCCCCCCCTTTCCCCTCCTGATTCAGTTTGTCAGCACCAGTTATACCCTGTCAGCCTACATATCTTTTTCAGATTATGTGGATTTTTATTTCAGTACCACCTACTTCATTGGACTCAATGTTTCCAATGTTTTTTTTCCTCTAACAATAATCTATTTAAGTTTGACAAAAAAAAGCAGGAAGCAGAAGAGACCTGCGCTGTGCACTTCAATAGAGATGAATGCGTCACTTACACATATGTTGAAGTAGCTAATATTAAAAACATGTGCAGCTTTACTGTTCAGGCAGTTAGAGTTATTTTTGGTTTTAGCAGACAGCACAGTGTCATCAAAGGGCTTTCAGAGTCCCTGAGGCGATAGGAAAGTTTACAGTTTAGTGATCATTTCTTTCTGTTCCATTGTTTGTCACCAGGGTGACCGGGGACCCCCAGGTCCAGCAGGTCCAGTTGGAGAGAACGGGCCAAGGGTAAGTGAAGTCATGAATATCGTTAACTATAAGGCTTGATGAAAGTTGATTTAGTTGCTCAAAGTCAAATAGCATATTTATTCAAGTATAATACGTAAAATTAAATCCATAAAATCAACCATAAAGTTGGGGGATAGTATTATACTTGGATAAATATTTTTACTTATGTGTTTTAACTGAAATATTGGCTTCATTCACAAAATACCTGAGTCCGGGAATGAGACCACCTCATTAAAAGCAGTTGAAATGAGCTTACCTCTGACAATCCTTTGTAATTCAGAGCGAGATAATAACAGATCCAGGCAGGCGACATGATGTGAAAAAAAGGGAAAAAAAAGTAGTCCTGCATCTTAGTAATGATAAACTAATGACATTAGCGTGTGACCGGGCCGCTCCTTGAACAACAACACACACATGTTCGTCTGTAATGGCTTCCGTCTACCGG
>NW_013952767.1:282149-283197 GCF_001266775.1 Austrofundulus limnaeus
AAGATGGTCCAAATCTCATGTGAGGTCTCTGACTTTTGTGTTGGCGCCTCCTGGTGGACTATGTGTAAAATGCCAGAATTCATATGATGCTGCTACAGCTGATACTGTATATATTTGTTGTCAAAATACCTTTTAGTACATATGTTGTTAAAATAAAATGAACAGTCCAATGATCATTTTACTGATATGTATAAAGACTGCAAAGGCTGAAAAATCTTGAAGTCTGAAATTGGAGGTAGTTTGAGGATTAAATTTTTTATGCTTTTTAAGCTCAAAAAAGGTGGGTTCGTATTATACAGGAGATTGTATTATACATGAATAAATATGGTAAGTCTTACTAGAAGTCTAGGCCCCTTAGTTTTTTAACTACTACCGCATGATTTTGTTTTGTACATTGTTTTGAAGGCACTCAGTGCAAAGTCATAAAGATGGGTCAAAAATATTCTTGGAGAAAAATCAGCTCAATTTTTTTCCTATTGATGAGATTGATGAGTCTAATTTTAACTATAACTGCACCGCGTGATTGACAGAACCAGGGACTTTGAGTAATTCAACATRGCACCCTGATTGCTCAGCAGCATTAATACATTTAAAGCTGAAATTTGGTGAGGTGGTACCTGAGAGCTAACTCAACACATTCTGAATGCTAATCACAAGTGTARGCTAACCACTAATGTTAATTTTTAAGAAAAGCATTTAAAGACATATAAAGCTGTCTCGATTTTAAGGCCGTAGCAGTCAAAGGTCACACATTACATTAGATAGGTCTAATGAAATAACAGAACAGCCAGTTTCTGACATAATGAGCTAAAAATTGGTATATCRATATCTGAGACTTAGCTTTTTCAAAAATAATAGCTGAAAAAAAACTATTCCAAGATGGCCACCAAAGCTATTTTCAAAGGGCTTTGATTCAGCTATTTTTCAATATAATAACCTAAACATTGATATACTGATTTGATTTGATTCGGTTTGATTTGATTTATTTATTTAACAGGAAAAGATTACTAAAAATCAAGCCTGACTCAGCATTATTGCTGTTTTACAG
>NW_013952767.1:283217-285271 GCF_001266775.1 Austrofundulus limnaeus
CACCGAGGACCTATCCACGTCATCATTTACCCAGAATGCTTTGTGTGGAAATAAAATGGCTCAGTTCATATTAAATCTTTTTAAAAATGTGCAAAACTAAACAGCCTACAGTATTTTTACAGTCTTTATTTTACAGTTAAAATAAGTGTTTATCAAATAAAGTTTAATGTTACAACTAATCATGGATCCCTTTAAAGTCGTCGCTAAAAAGAGATGTTCAGGCTCATTGAGTTTAACTGCTTCATCCCAGATTACAAAAAAAATCATATCAGGTAATTATGGTTGATTTATTGATGCTTTATTATACATTTATAGAACCCACAGTGGACAGTAAAACACAAAGTAATATAAAATACTTCAGTACAGGACACATCTAATTTGTTCCAGTTGCAGATGTAGCCACTTTTATGCTGTATGATCTCACGCTGCACTGGTGCATCACATCTTTGCAGCACATCTCTAGTRATATTTCTTTATGTCAGCCACATTTTCTTTTSGATTAYGAGATTCTAATCTTCCTGTCTTTACTTTTTTTTATTAGGGTTATCCAGGATTGCCAGGAGGTCCAGGAGACATAGGGATGCAAGGTGCACCTGTAAGTTTCATACACTCCAAAAGGAGGGTCTTTGTCTAAAAAAATACATGTAAATCTAAAAAAACAAAGAAATACTTTTAAAAATTCTGATTTAGCTGACCGCATGTTATTTGTAAGTTTTCTTCTTAACTGATGTTTGTCTTTTCAACTCYCGTATTTTTGATTCAACATGTTTCGGTTTGGATGTGCTCATGGTAGCCAAAATATCAAAATATTGTTTTACCCTTTTTTCCTCACTCTCTTTAAACACCAGTCTCCAGATTCACTGCTCTCTGTGTTTTATCATATGTTCATCGATTGTTTCTGTTTTCACAGGGCCCACAGGGACAGAGAGGCACTGCAGGCATCGGTGGTCCGAAAGGCAGAGGGGTAAGAGCTGCCTTTAGCATTTAGCATTCAAACATTCCTCTTACTAGTTTGCAATAAAAGTCTCCACATCAAACAATTAAAGCTTCACTTTTCAGACCTGGGGATTATTTGTTTCCAGTGGTGTGCTCAGCTAACCCAAATATTACAGTAGCTTCACCAACATCTAAAATGCTACTTAAATTTCTTAATTCTGCTAATGATAAAAATCTAAATTGAAAAAATCAATAATACCCAGCTGCAGCTGCAGCCGCTACAAGTCACGCCTCTCTTTTTTTTTCTTTTTCTTTTTGTTGGTTTCATGGTCTCGTGAAATAACAGGAAGAATCACTCATTTGCCACCTCTTTAAATGCAGGAAGTGGAGTAGATGGGGGTTTTGCTCATAGCTTTTCTYGAAATCCACAACTCATTTTGGGGTGAAACTGTTAGCACGCCCCCTGCACACCCCGAGGAAGAAAAACAAGATGAGTTGACGCAGAGCACGATCGGAGCTGGGAGACCTGGCTAAAAGAGTCCATGCTCGCTCGTCAAAGCTGAGGCGGCTGCGGTGGAGCCGCTTTTTTGCTTTAAGCTTTTCGCAAAAAGTACCCTGCGGATCCACATGAAACTTACAACAAGGCTTTATCACTCCTGGGGCTGCGTTCAAGCTAGATTTCAGTCATGTCGCACGATTGGTTTAAAGGTTGCTTTGGCTTCTTAAAAATCGAATTCACCACACCGGTGCTTGAAACTTTCTGCAAAACTTGCTMAAAGCTAAGGGGAACTAACGATTATACGCTGAGAAATTTATGAGCTTGGACAGAGTCGGGGCGAGGACCGAAACCACTTCGCATGTTAGTAGCTGTTAGCAGCTTGTAAAAATCACCAAAAATCCCTCCAGGCCTCGGGAACACATGAATAAAAGTTCAGCTCGCTACACTGAGAAATGGCCTTGTGGTAATTGTTAACGGTCACCGTGCGCTTTGTGAAATAAACACAGTCACACACAAGCAGTTACATGCATATTTATTCAGAAAAATCACAGAATACATACAAAAGTACTAAAGTCAAAATGGCCGACTTTGCTATTTTTAACATAACATGTGCCCCCCC
>NW_013952767.1:285768-286878 GCF_001266775.1 Austrofundulus limnaeus
GTTTTAAGCGGTGCTCATGCCAACCTTAGCCTTCATTTTATCTCTTGTGTAAGCATTTTAACTGCCATGCTCATTGTTTGCATTGAAAGATTACTTCCTCGGTCACCGTAACAAAAGTGGGCGTGTTTTGTAGTGGGCGTGTCCTGCAGTGGCTGCCGCTGTAGCTAGACCCTTTAAAAAATTTAGCAGAAGCTAAAGCTAAACTTCTGATATTTAACATTAACATTCAGCCAATCATGTGTGAACTAGAACAATGTGCAGCACTCATGTTGTGTCTTTGAGCACGCCCTACCCCCAGTTTCCCTCTCTACCCACCTTGGCTCAGACTTTTCCGTAACAGTGTTAGACTTAAAGTCAATAGCTTAACTTCAGCATGGATATCAAATTAACCTAAATTTGTGTAGTGTGACAAATGTAAGTCAGCACAACTCAAAACACTTCATAGATCACAGTTTAAAGCATTCATGTCACGAAAATGGTTAGCTTCAGTAAAGCCAGAAGGCGGAGCTACAACCCCACTGCTGACTGAAGCAGGAAGAGCAGACATTTGGGGGGGCGGGGGTGTTATTGAAAACTTACAGCCTGTGATATCATGTTTCTGCTCATTTAGTTCTTATATACATTATTAAGGCTAAAATTCATTATTAGTTTGTAAAGTTAAGGGGTTTTCTTGAAGTTTTTGCTCAAAATACATGCTGAAATGTAATTGAGTGTATCTCAGCATATACAAATTTTTTTTTCACTCTCACCTGAATAGTTTTTCATTAGACWGTATAATCCATTTAAAACCATAATGAATCAGGCTAAAAACTCTTGGAAACCATAAATCCACTTGTGGACATCACCTGTGCAAAGATTCATGCTGTTAAAATTAACTGGAACAAAGTTACAGAGGTTTTAGTAAAGAAATAATTTTGCATTAAAAAAAAGAAATAATTTTGCATTTTGTCATCCTGCACAGGACAGACCACGATGGTACCATTAATAAACGTTAAGAAATCAGAATTTTTTATATCCAAAATAATTTATTCTTACCTGCCTTAAAAGACTTGTTATTGAATGTTTGTTCTTTTGAAAAATTATCCAAACATTTATTTGTCACTATATATA
>NW_013952767.1:287805-288909 GCF_001266775.1 Austrofundulus limnaeus
CTACGTGACGACTAAATCCGTCAATACATCCATTAATTACGATACAGCTTCAGTTTAAAGTCGTTTGCACAATTTCCAAGTCCTGCTCCTGATAATTAGATGCTAATGTGCTAAAAGTTTAACTATTTATTTATAGCAATACTAAAGAACAACTTGACAAGTTGCTCAACATTCCTCATTTTAATGCAGTGGTAACTGCATGCTTTTTCGTGTAAAAGCTACAATATTACGACTTTAAACTCGCAATATTATGACTTTAAACTCGTAATGTTACGACTTTAATCTTATAATATTACGATTTTAATCTCGTAATATTACAACTTTATTCTCATAATATTATGACTTTATTCTTATATGACTTTAATGTCGTAATATTATGACTTTTTTCTCGTAGTTTAAAAAAAATCTCGTTGTGTGGCCCTATCTCCGTCGTATATTCACTCAAAATGAAGTGGAAAAAAAACTTTCAACACCCTTTACAACATATATAGGTATCTACTTTGACTTGCTTTAAAAATAATGTCAAAAATCTTTCCCTTACAGATTTTCTTGAATGTTTACAGATTTGCAATGACACCATTTTGTACAGTTTGTTTACTTTCTGATACAACTGTTTGTCGTTAGAACTGTGTTTGGTGAATGTAAAAAGATTCTTAGGTTTATTTTGATACCAAACATGTCCAGGTACAACTGACAGACCTTAAGTTAAAAGAAGTTAAAAGAAATAGAAAACGGAAAAAAAAACTGTTTTGCATGGGGCTCAAGAGGTTAAAGCAAATGTAAAACAGCTCATCAGAATATTACCGTATTTTTCAGACTATAAGGCGCACCCCCAACATAAAAAAACAGTGCACCCAAATTGGTTGTCAAAAAAGTGAATTCAACATCAAARCATAAAAAGCAAACCTTTAGGAATTAAAGTTAGGAGGAATACGGTTCATTTAACTGACCTTATTTTGGTAGTTTTCTTTAACAGTTTCTGGTCCAACAAAATGTCTCATTCATCTTCCTCCGGCGCACTGAAACCATCGAAGTCGTCCTCTTCAGTGTCGGAGTTAAACAAGCTGAGAAAAGCTACGTCATACAGCGGTATCTGTTCAGTGT
>NW_013952767.1:290058-291608 GCF_001266775.1 Austrofundulus limnaeus
AAAAAAATCCACGTATAAGCCGCGCCGGACTATAAGCCGCATGGTTCAAAGTTCAGGAAAAAAGTCGCGGCTTATAGTCCGAAAAATACGGTAGTCGCGATGTTTGTTTCGCACAATCTCATTCTCATAAAAAATATACMGGATCATCTTGGCCTGAATGTCTTTCACGTTACATTTGCAACTTTTTGTTGAAGGTTAAAACTCTTATATGTTATAAGGGATTAAGATCATGTCAAATGATGTTGTGGTTATGATCATTTGGCTGAGAGAAGAATGACACCTGCAGGTGAAGGAGCGCAACACAGAGCTCCTGGTTTGGCTTCTTGGTGCTTTAAGGAAACTCGAGATTTGTTCAAAGAGACAACTAAAACAAAATTAACGTTTTCAAGCATCTCAGTGTAAATGTGATGCAATTAAAACAGCGGTTTGAATTCCTAAGTTTGCTTAAATTTACTTTTTAAAATCTTTATCTAATAAATACATTCATTTAGTGTCAGACTATAGCAGTGCCAAAGCTCTATAGTTGAACTCAATTACATTTCAAGACAATCAAAAAAAAAAAAAAAACTAAATCATCAACAGAATCATTCATTTCCACTGAGTTGCTTTAAACGCACATTTTCCATTACAAACCTATTATTTTTGTTTTCTCTTCACTATTTTTCTTTGCCAACCAAGACATGTGACAACAGTTAAGATGCAACTTTCATTATTTACTGTTATCTACTTATGGCAGCTTATGATTGCGTTCACCATCTTCTCATCAAATGATGCAGTTATTCTGGAATCTGACTTTTTTTTTATCTAATGTCTCACACATTTGTCAAATCCCACGATCCATCTTTTGTTGTGGAACAAAGTCAGACATTTAATTTAAAACAGATCAGAAATAAAACATTTATTTTCTTTTTACTGTGATTCTTGTAAATAGAAATACCTTGTAGAGAATAAAACAACAACAGCAAAGAAAGGAAAACTGTTTCCATTGGTTGTRTTTAGTTTGCACTAATAACCTAGTTTTAGTTCATTTTATTCACAAATAATAAATGTTCCATTGCTGTCAGTCATGACATTATACATTTTTTCAACCACATATGGCCACAGTATAAAATAATCGTTTATTCTTGGTAACTGAAATGCTAAGGTTTTTTTTTCTAGTATTTATTCATCTCATTTTAAAAAAGAAAACACAACACATTACATACAACAAAACAATACAAATCAAATAAAATGAAAGGCAGCAGAAGAAGAATAAAAATCTAATATCTGCTCCTATTTACAAAAATATATATTAATTTCAAACAATAATAAACCAAATAATAAAACAAAACAAAAAAATTCAACTCCGCAAACAGTAACTCATACAAATACAAATTAAAAAATTTCTTATTTATTTAACAATTTTGCTATGATCATTTTTTAAAGGAATTAACTGATCCAATGCTTTTATAATCATTATCCAGATTAGGTTCCAGTGGTGCGCAATCCTGGTCCTGCACGATCAGGGGTCTCCAACCAGTAACTCGTGAGCTCATTTAAAGTAGCTCTTC
>NW_013952767.1:291618-293682 GCF_001266775.1 Austrofundulus limnaeus
TGTGTGTGTGTGTGTGTGTGTGTGTGTGTGTGTGTGTGTGTGTGTGTTGACTTTTAAATTGTGTATCTTATGTTGCTGTTGTTTAGGGGCCCCGAGGTCCAGATGGCACGCTAGGAGAACCAGGACCTGAGGGCACCAAGGTAAACAAMTACATTTGTTTGTAACCTTTTGTTAAAAAATGAAAACCTCAGTGGTCACAGAAATAACTTGATACTGACAAAAGTAAAAGTGTATTCACACCAGCTTTAAATGGACCAGAGTTCATTTACCACGYTGGTCTGGACCTTTTACACAGGTGTGAATACACTCATGCGAATGCTGGTGAAGACCAAACAACCGGGCCGAGACCCGTTTTTGAGGAGGTCCCGGTCCGCTTCCAAACGATTTTTGGTGCGGTTTGCTTCTGGTGTGAACATAGATCGGCCTTGACCYAAACCAACAGGAAACATGCGCCGTTTTGGACTTCATGAGGCACCGTTGCTAAGCGCCATGACAGCAATTAGCAGTGGTGGGCACCAGTCCGCTAAAGCACAAATCCACTAATTGCAGACCTAAATATTTCGTTTGCACTTTAGCGGTCTTACTAATTTTTATAATCCATAAGCAGATTTGCACTTTCTAAAATTAAAATGCAGTACAACTAATGACTAATTATCTACCAGTCATCATTATCTTGAACAGTGGAAGGTATGGCTGTCAATGAATCACAACACACATGATCTGTCCAACAGCACCCCTCCCAGATAAACACAATTATTGGAAATGTATTGACGTCCTTGCTGACTGTTGCTTTCGGTCACAGTTCTCATTTCTCACAATGCTTTGTGTCTGCTTACATAGCAGGAAGGCAATGTTTAGTACTCTTTCCCAGCAAAAAAACAGTAAACCTTTGTAATCCATACTAAAATTTTATATGTATTGATTTATTTTACTTTACAATCAGAGCTCCTTTTTTAAAAAATACATTTAAACGCTGGAGCTCAATACTTGATCTAACTGGTCGAAGCAACAGGGTTACAGATTCCGAAATTATTTAAAGATGTTATGCTGATGAAGACTGACGTCTAGTGGTCAACTGGTGCAACTACATGGAAAACTTTAATTTCCAGTCACAAATCAAATCTGTCATGTATACCCAGAATGCATTGCTTCAGTTTTCCAATAAACAGTTTTAAAATCGCTTTATTGATGCTTCTTTAATGAAAAAGCTTCAACAAACAAAAGAAAAAGACAAAGAAGCAGCCGAAGTAGCAATCCTCAACAACTTTTTTAAGAATCAGCCGAAATAGCAAGCCTCAACAAAGTTTTAATTTTTACACCAGGAGCTAAAGTTCTGTTTCAGGAAATCACATCTCCAACAATCGACTCTTGTATGGTTAAGCTGTACAAGGGTTCATACACCGCTAGTTGACAGTGTTGTACATATACATATTGTACAGTTGTTGCCAGCTAGTAAGTGTCAAATTGAACTTGTGCTTTGGAATAAGCTTCCACTAATTTTCTATGACATAAGCATTTATGAAGTTGCAGACCTAAATATTTTTATAAGTGCTTTAGAAATTGCGGAGCTAATTTTTGGATTAGCGCGGCCCACCACTGGCAGTTAGCCCTTCAGGGTTGCTAATACTAACACTGCACTAAAAACATTGTGGGTCGGGGCACGAGGCRCTTCTTGTTTCCTTTGAGTTGCGGCACGCACTCGACAACGCCGACCCAAAKTTGGAAACATGTCACTGTKAAACTGCCACTGAATGAGCTGCTTATGAAACTGGCAGCACAACCTCTCAGTGGTTAGCACYGACACCTCACAGCAAGAAGGTCCTGGGTTTGATYCCCRGTTCGGACCTGGGGTCTTTCTGTGCAGAGTTTGCATGTTCTCCTTGTGCTTGCGTGGGTTTTCTCTGGGTACTCCGGTTTCCCACACACACCCAAAAACACGTACAATAGGTTGCCGTCAGGCCCAGGCCTCCCTTGATAAATACAGTGGTTTGCAAAAGTATTCATACCCCTTGAACTTTCCATATTTTGTCACATTACAACCACAAACATAAATATATTTCACTG
>NW_013952767.1:294285-296576 GCF_001266775.1 Austrofundulus limnaeus
GGGTCTTTCTGTGCAGAGTTTGCATGTTCTCCTTGTGCTTGCGTGGGTTTTCTCTGGGTACTCCGGTTTCCCACACACACCCAAAAACACGTACAATAGGTTGCCTTCAGGCCCAGGCCTCCCTTGATAAATAGATCTGCAATCTTAATGGGACTTGCCTGGTTAAATAATGGTAAATAAATAAAATTGTAAATGGTATTTCAGTTTTAATAAAAGCACCATCTTTCTTTCTGGGTCTGTGCGCTGTCTTGCTGTCGTCATTTCTGTCCAATGGGATCAATGATTGTCACCTGCGTGGCTTTATTTATAAATTATAGTCCACTTGCAAAAAGCACAATGTGCATTCAAACCACACCAAAAAAATAAAAAATAAAAATAAAAGGACTTTCCTGGTGTGAATACACCTTCAGAAAAAAATCTTGATAAGTAACTAATCAGACATTGCTTTTAGGTTATGGTTCGATATAATTATTGTTTTTTTTGAACTAGTTAAGCTGGCCTTGACAGAAGGGACGTTAACCTAACATTTGACTGCACAACCTTTTGAGACAATCACTGAAATCAACACATTTTTGGAACATTTTGGGACTTCTGCTCCTGTTGACAAGTGTCGACGCACTCCTGTGTGTGTTTTGGGTCGTCTTTCCTTTTGGAGGATACATGACCTGCAACTGTCCAAGCTCTCTGAACCTTGGCAGCACATTTCGCTCCAGAGGGCCTTGATAGTCTTGAGATTTTATTGTACCCTGCACAGATTCAAGACACCTTCTTCCAGATTCAGCAAAGCAGCTCCAGAACATAAAACTCTAAGCTGAAATATACAGATGTTCACAGTCAGTGTGCATTGATGTCACTAGTGTTTTAAAAAAGAGGAAAGATTTTTTTTTGCCTTGAATTAATTTTTTTTTAACAAATTGATTGACACCAGTCATCTGCTTTACTTCGGAAAACCTATCTTGAATTTAGCAAAAATGCAAAGTCATTATTGAGCTTTACTGAAGAACCTAAATTATTTTTCTTTACAGGGTGAAAAGGGTGAAATAGGACCAAAAGGAGAACCAGGACTTATAGTGAGTATTTCATTAAATAAACATGTAYTATTTATAGTTAGGGAGCTAAAATMTTTGGCTCTGATTCATGAATGGTTAAAGTTTTGTAACTATATTATGTCTGACACATTTCTGTAGGTAAAAACAAAACATTTTTGTTTCTTCACAAATAAAAAAAGAAGGCAGATTTATAAACCTTATTTATCCAATGCCAGGAATCCTGACTCCTCAGAAAAGCATCATGCAGCTGCGTTATGTTAACATGGGCTTTTTGAAGCTCCACGTTTTCTTATTGTAAAAGTCAGCATTTCCAGATGTGTTTTCCAACAGCATTTCAGACGTTTTGGCCCTTTTAAAGATTGGAGAGCCTTTAATCAGAACAGTTTTTTATTTCTCGCAGAAATAAGCTTTTATCTTCACTTTTGTCTCCTGTGTCTGGTTTTACACAAATGACATTCTTCTTTACTGATGTCAGGTTTTAGTGTGTGAGGCTGAGTTAAATACRCTGAGGAGTGGGTGAATGAAAGTAGACACTAGTTTGATTTCATGTAGTTCAGTTAAATGCTGCTTTTCTTCTTGCTGTACCTTGTTTGTGTGACGTAAATCAGCAGACCCATTTAAAGAGATGTATTATTATAAAAATCCTGCTTTTAGCATCTTTCTAACCTAAGCCTAAAGATTATAATGTTTACTAAAACCCATATAAATGGATTTAATTTGGAGTTTAATCTTTTAAATGTTGATTTTTCTTTTTGAAGGGCAAGACTGGTGGTCCAGGAGAAAGAGGCCCTTCTGGAAAGCCTGTAAGTAATGTTCAACTTGAAGCTATTATTTTGGCTAAATAACATGTTTTTCAGGTCTTTGAGTATAATTTTCACAAGCTAGATCACTAGAAGTGCAGTAGGAAATATACATATATATACTTGTTGTGATCCACAATAGAGAATTAGAATATTTTTCTGTAAAGAAATTAGGAGAAATTTTATTTTTTCAAGAWAAAAACTGGTGCACTTCTGAGTTCAACATCTCTTATTCAAGTCGTTTTAGTAAATTAGGAAATTCCTGACAATCTCATTAAGAATAACTTTAACAGGTAAACTACTGTACTAAATTATCTCAGTCCAGTTACTTGTGTTAAAAAAAAGAAAATAAATGTATTCCAATAAAAGAATAAAATGTAGGAAAAAAATACATTAGAGACCAACTTTGATTCAACATTGCAAACTTTTGGTAGCTTTAAAG
>NW_013952767.1:298218-303403 GCF_001266775.1 Austrofundulus limnaeus
ACACACACACACACACACACACACACACACACACACACACACACACACACACACACACACACACACACAAAGCATTTGTGTAGATTTGGGTACAAAAAATTCTGCTAACATTTCTTTCTAAAGTAGCTGTTGATCTACTGCTACTGATCACATTTGTACACGCCTCGTCCACAATTAGAAACCGCATCACAACTGAAACTTTCTCACTGCAACATTTRTGTGCCTCTGAAATCATAGCGCCATCTTGTGTCTGATAACATTTCCAGCAAATATCATTATTATAAGGTTTTAAAATTTCAGTACGGAAAATGTCAGAGCCTGGAAAGTACTTGTGGAGCTATACTTTAATCCAGGGCTGTTAGTTTTTGTCTTTAAATAGTTTAGATTGAGACACTGGTACATATTWAGACATTTTATAATAGCAGCAGTTGTTTTAGATTTTATTACAACCGCAGTTCTAATGARTTGGGATGTTGTGCAAAACGTAAACAAAAACAGAGTACGATGGTTTGCAAATCTTTTTCAACCRTTATTAAATTGGATACACTACAATGAGTAGATATTTAACATTCAAACAGATAAACTTTATTGTTTTTTGCAAATATTCACTCACTTTGAATCTGACGCCTGCAACATGTTTCCAAAAAGCTGGAATAAGGTCAACAAAAGATTGGAAAAGTTGAGGAATGCTCCAAAAACACCTGGTTGGAGCATTCTGCAGGTGAACAGGTTAATTGTAAACAAGCGAGTGTCATGATTGGACATAAAGAGAGCATCAATGAAAGGCTCAGTAAGAGATGTGGTGAGGCTCACCRCTTTGTGAACAACTTAGTGAGCAACAGTTTAAGAACAATGTTTCTCAATTTAAAGTATTTAGAGATTTCATCATCTACAGTCCAGAATATCATCCAAAGATTCAGACAATCTGAACAAATCTCTGCAAATAAGCTGCAAGACCGAAAAGCAACATTGAATACCCATGACCTTTGATCCCTCAGGCAGCACTGCATTAAAAMCCYACATCATTCTGCAACAGATATTAGCACTGGACTCAGGATGACTTCAGAAAACCATTGTCAGTGAACACACTTCATCTCTACATTTACAAGTGCAAATTAAAGCTCTATCACGCAAAGCCCAAGCCAGATATCAACAACACCCAGAAACGCTACCGGCTTCTCTGGGCCCGAGCTCATCTGAGATAGACTCAAAGTGGAAAAGTGTCCTGTGGTCTGGCCCCTAATTTACACTACATGCGTCCCGGCTCCGCTCCGCTCCGGTCCGACCTCCGCAGCAAATACACACCCATYATWAACAATGARAGTGTTTACACTGGCTGCGCACGGCGGTGGTGAGCGGAAGGTGATCTGGCAAAATTAGAACAGATCCTATTTTTGCCGGATGCCAGAGCTGCGCCAGAGTCAATTTTTAAAGATTATGTCGCACCAACAGGAAGAGAAACGAGCACAATGTCCGTATTTTTAAAATAAGACAMTATTAGGCKGGATAATTTGTCGGAATAATGTCGAAATCCCAGCTATATTAATCAATGTATGGATATATTTCTGCACAAATGCTGTCAGAATGTATCGTTCTGTTTGGGAAGCAGATGGAAACATSTAGCATGAAGCATATGTGTACACACACTACATACGTGGATTTTATTTTGAAATCAGAAGTTTCAGAAAGACGACAGCGAGACAGTTTCATCATAGATACCAAAAGCCTTTATATCATTGTTTTCAGCTGTGTTTGGAGTTCGTCTTTCACAGAATTAATTGTTTTTTGCTGTGACTTCCACATTTATCACTGAATTTATGGCGCAATCTCCTTCCTGCACACCCTCCCGACACCCTCCTTCCTCGGAGTCAGACCGGAGCGGAGTTGAGCGCAGCGGACGCTCTATAAATCGGGGCACAAACGATCAGCTGCGAACTGCGCAGCGCAGCGCAGCGGAGCGGAGATGCATGTAGTGTAAATCCGGGGCGATGAGTCCACATTTCAAATTGTTTCTTAAAATACTGGATGTTGTGTCCTCCTGGCCAAAAACGAAAAGAACTTTCTGGATTGTTATCAGCACAAAGTTCAAAAGCCAGCCTCTCTGATGGTATGGGGGTGCATTAATGTCCATGGCATGGGTAACTGTCACATCTGTGAAGACAGCATTAATRCTGAAAGCTACATACAGGTTTTGGAGCAACATATGCTGCCATCCAACCCACAACCCTTTGCAGAGACATTCTGCTGATTTCAGCAAGACAGTGAAGACACATTCTGCATGTGTTCCAACAGAGTGGCTTCTTAGTAAGAGTGTCGGTACTAGACTGGTCCTCCTGCAGTCCAGACCTGTCTCCCATCGAAAATGTGTGGAGCATTGTGAAGCACAAAATACAACAGAGATCTCAGACTGAAGTTTTTCCTCAAGCAAGAATGGGAAAGAATTCCATCTACAAAGCTTCAACAATTACCCCGGATTTATACTAAATGCGTCTCCGCTGCGCTGCGCTGCGCAGGTCGCAGCTGTTCATTTGTGTCTCAATTAATACAGACTCAGCTCCGCTCCGGTCCGACAGAGCGTGTGCAGGAAGGAGATTGCGCAGTAAATTCAGAGATAAAAGTGGAAGTCACAGCACAAAATAATTAATTCTGTGAAAGACGAACTCCAAACACAGCTGAAAACATTGATATAAAGTCTTTTGATATATATGTTGAAACYGTCTCGCTGTCGTCTTTCTGAATCTTCTGATTTYAATAATGAACTCAAATCCRCCTGTAACCATTTTAACAATTTTAGAATTTTACGAAAAAATGTTATTTTGCAAACGGTAAATGTACATTTTTAAAAGGAGCCGTTAAGATGCGGTTGATACATAGATCTGCTTCAATTCAAGTTTTTAAATTATASTATAAATGATTCAACCAACCATGTACAAATGATAGACTTTACAATTATAGAATTGTAAGAAWATCTGTTTGTTCACAATAGAAGCCTGTTAGTGTCAGAAACCGTTTCAGTAATCTTCCTACATATGATGTATTTAGTCACACTGGAGATGATGACAATCATGATGATTTTATGTCTGCAGGGTAAGGCAGGTATTCCAGGGAGCASCGGGGAAAGGGGCCCGCATGGTGAACCAGTAAGTAAACCTTTGTAAACAGAAGGCCTTGATAGTCTTGAGTTTTCATTGTACCTTGCATAAATTCAAGATGCTTTCTTACAGATGTAGCAAAGCAGCTCCAGAACTTAAAACTCCAAGCTTGAATCTAGATGTTAAACAACTTTGGTTGTTTTGAAGTGCTCTATAAATGCAGTAGTAGTAGTAGTAGTAGTAGTAGTAATAGTAGTAGTAGTAGTAGTATTTGTTTCTGGCACTTGTGGAAACCAAAAACCGAATTCACTCCCTAGAAACCATCATGTCTTGAATCTCTTATGACTGTGGGAAGAAAACAAGGAGTGATAATTACTTACAAAGCTGCATGTTGGAAATATTTCAGAAACACTTGAGAAGCTCTGGCGTGACTCGCGACCAAACCTTACACAGTTTACGAGGGGAAACGAGGGGGTCGGCTGATCCTTTCATCACTTGTTGCTTTCCCATTAATTCACACCTGAATGTGCGACACCTCTCTTGGATTAGATTTTGATTTTTGGATTTTTCTGGAACCCCTCAGGTGTATAAAGAATTTCAATCAGACCTGGTTATTTATTAGGKTGGGAGCATCCAGTAAAGCTTGGGGGCCTTTGCTCGTCGAGCCTCATCTTGTGTTTTGGCTGCTTTTCAGTCTTTTTATTCTCAGCTCTCAAGTTTCTTTTGTCAACTTTATTACTAGAAATCACTACTATTGTGTCTTTCAATCAATATTACACCAAGTCAGCCAACCATTATAGTGCTAATTGTGTTTTTTATGCATTTCTAGGGACCTAAAGGACCTCCTGGAGAGTCTGGACCCAATGGAGAGCAAGGACTTGAAGTAATTTACTTGAGAAATTCAGAATTATTTATCAGCCGACATAACACTGACCTTTAGAGGCGTTGCATTTATGCTTGTATAGGCCATGTTTCCTCCTTCATTTCCATGTCTAATTATTGTAGGGTGGTCCAGGTGCTGAAGGGGAGCCAGGTGCAGTTGGAGAGCCAGGATTAAAGGTCAGAGGGATTCTTTAAAAGTCTGTGAAGCTTCTGCTCTCGTCCACGTGACAGTAATGTGAAAATTCATGTTTGTACTTGACAAACCTGCAGCCCGGTTGAAAGAGGTTTGGTTTCTAGGCACATATACGTGTGTTTGATGTTCAGRCGGCCCTGCGTTTTGTTCTGTTTTGCCATAGGGTGATGTTGGACCTCCGGGGACTGATGGGGAACAGGGTCAGGAGGGACTCAGAGTAAGTGACATCCATGTGTGTACGTAAGCTTAATTCAGATGAAAAGTAGTGGTGGTACAGAGGCCTCGGAGCTCGTGTCACAGTTTCTGAAGCAAAGTGATTCATCACGCCGCGTCGTGTCGGAGCTTGTGTCACGGCCGTCACGTGCTTCGGCTTCACTTTCACGCTTCATTGGTTCGAAATGTTTTGAAGCTTTTCCTTCGCTCGGAGCTTTCAAACCAAACGTTCTAAATAAACTCTTATATTCTGAAAAGTGTATTTATGAGCTGTTGTGGCTTGGCAGTCAGTTCTGCCTTATAAACCCGATGCTGTGTTCCAGCTTGTTTTGTCAGGGTGAACATCAAATGAGAGACAATTACCATAATTTTATGCAAGTTCGCTCACTGTAGTGCTTAGAGACAGGAAAAGCAGAATCTATATTTATTGTTTATACTTTGGTTTAATCTGAAATGGTTTTTAAAGTGTAGGAGAGTGCATAATGGAATTTTATTTTTAAAATACACTTAATTCCTTTTAAAAAATAACTTAGTTGTGATTCTGGTTCAGTATCTACTGACTTTTACAATAATTTTGTAATTATTTTTAATTATGTAATGATGATGTAATCATTACTGCTGACATGGGTCTTGCTGTGATATCAGTTGGCCACCAGGTGTCACTGTTCTGAGACTGAAGCATAGACTTGAATATAGATCACTAGACTGAGCTCCATCCTGTCCACTGGTAGCATCTGTGACAGCATGGAGGAGCAGAAATGGAGTCCAAACAGGACAACAGCTCACAGCCTCCATAGAAACTAAT
>NW_013952767.1:304378-306273 GCF_001266775.1 Austrofundulus limnaeus
TTTTTATACCTGATTACATATGATATAAATGGATTTTTGTACCTAGGTGCATTGGGATATTTCTTTATTTATTTATTTTCTGAGCAGAAGTTTTTGACCAGCTGAAGAGAAGTTAGCAATTAAAAAAATAGCGAGAAATATTTTGAGAAATAGGCAAAAGTTCAGCTGCCATCTCGCTGAATTCTGGTTGTGACCAGGCCACCAGCCAGCTGTTCAACCATGTTTTGCTTGGTTAGATTCAGAAAATCCCCGTTGGCTTTTTACACTGCGTTCTGGGTCATGCACATTAGTTTGTCGCCAACCTTCATGCACATCCGACCTGTCCTGTAAGACTCCGGATTCACAGGAAAAGCTCAGAGGAAAAACCTTCTGCAGCTTGCCCCAGGAGATTGAGAACATCTGTGAACATTTGCAGACATTTTGGAAACTCCCTCCTGAATGCTGTTTGCAGTTTGGCACAGCCTAGCAAGATACTGGCTTAAACTGAGAAATCTGATTACATATCTAATGCAATTTGTAAAATAAGAAAACAACAAAATTYTAATTTTATTTACATGGGATTTAGCTTCACTAAAGCAACCAATCTTTCCAGAAGCACTGTTTTCAATAAAAKATATATTTTGTTGTAAATTGTAATCTACTCACAGGGTCCTCCTGGCCCTCRAGGTGAAGATGGCCCACAAGGAAAAGATGGACCCAAGGTAAAAACCTAAAAACATAATTTTATTATTTTATTATACTTTTTATTTATCATTTTTAAATTATTTTGTGGACCACAGCAGTGCATTTGATTATATCTGTCATGTTGTCTGTGTGTTTGTTTTTTTCCATCACGCTATCAGGGAGAGCCTGGTGAACAGGGCCCAGCTGGGGAGCCTGGAGAGAAGGGGATAGAAGGAGAACCCGGGCCTCAAGGACCAGCTGGAATTCCTGGGAAACAGGGGTTTTCTGTAGGTTTGATTTCTTGGTCCACAAACTTCAAATGGTGGACGATGAAACAAATTAAATAAGACAAATCTGGCAGCTCAAAATTGAAAACCAAACACGATCCACCACCTGTAGTTTGAACAGTATTAATCAAGACGACTTCACTTCAACAAATCCTTTTTTACTGTTGGGTCAGTAAAAAGTGTTGTTTTAGTCTTTAATTTATACATTGCTARTATTATCAAAAGACTCTCATGAAATCTTATTTACAATTAATATTCAACAATATTTTATTGAATGGGTCTCTTTTCAAAGGGACCAGAAGGAAAACTGGGCCCCCCAGGGAATAGAGGACGACACGGAAAGAAGGTGAGAACGTCTTTGTGACCAYATTCTGGTTTTGATGCTAACGTTTTATCCGTTTGTTTATGGCTCCGCCCACTGGGGCCTGAGGCATACTGTTCTGTGGCTGTCGGTGTGGTGTCCGTCCATCATGGATGGTCTTGTGTGCATGATATCTCCTGAATTAAAATACTAAATATTTACTTATAAACAGGCATAAWAACTCCATTAGTGTTGTACTCAGTCTGATTAGATTTGGGCTTCAAAAGGTCAAAGGTCAAGGTCATTTATGATGATTGGTAATATAAAACTGGCATTTTTTTTCTAATTCCTCGACAGTACAAATAAAATACTTGGTTTAAAAAAGAAAGAAAGTTGCCCCTGAAATTCCTTAAAAGCCTTTTGACATTTAAATTTTTTTGTAAGGGTGTCAAGCTAAAAGTAAGAATTGGAGGAAGTCGTCCGACACCCTGGTTTAATAAATAAATAAATAAAATAAAAGCCCCTGATAGCATCTGGAAATGCCTGGAAAAGTTTAGAGGCAAAAACCGCACCGATTTTGCCCTACTGGCGGAACAAAGACTATTTTATATCAGGAGTTCCCGAAATGGGGGCCGGGCCACCAG
>NW_013952767.1:306931-308376 GCF_001266775.1 Austrofundulus limnaeus
TGGTTTAATAAATAAATAAATAAAATAAAAGCCCCTGATAGCATCTGGAAATGCCTGGAAAAGTTTAGAGGCAAAAACCGCACCGTTTTTGCCCACTGGCGGAACAAAGACTATTTTATATCAGGAGTTCCCGAAATGGGGGCCGGGCCACCAGGGGGCGCTAGGGGTGCCTCAGAAAGCTGGATGGTTTTCTCTTTCTTTTAACTTCTTTTAACTTAAGATCTGTCCGTTGAACCTGGACTTGTTTGGTATTAATATAAACCTATGAATCTTGGCTAAAAGCTTATGGAAACTTTTTTACATCAAAGTTGATATTTCTTTACATATATTGATRTATTTTATTGTCAACTTGCAAGGGGGTCCCTGGCCAGAAGCTAATGTTKTTTKGKGGGCTTGGGCRTGGAAAAGTTTGGTAACCCCTGTTTTATATGATACAACCCAAATTTGATGAATGTTTCAGGCCACATTAATCCCACTTGAACGTCTAAACATGACCTTGGCACTGCTAGGAGACTTGGAGATGCTGACATCTGGTGGATAAATAGAAAAACAAAGCATCACATGGCTGTTGTACAATGTTTACGATGGGTGCTCGGCTGTTATAGTGATTTTTGGTGCTATTTTTACATTGTTGGTTGAAAATAATAATTGAAATAATTTCTACAGACCAAGACCTTTCCAAAAAGTACACTGAGGCATACCGATCAATGCTTTGTTCCACCTTGTTTATTCATCTTGTAGTCCCATAACTTCAGCGTCAACACCACCTTTTCAGATCTTTAACTGAGCTTTTGAATCTTCGCAGGGAGAAAAGGGTCCTCCAGGTCTGGCTGGTGAGATTGGTTCTCGAGGAGACCTTGGCCAACAAGGCAAGCCGGGGCTGAAAGGTGCCAGAGGAACTCGAGGCTCACCTGTTAGTTCCACTTCTTTCCAGTCTCTCCTCTCACTTTGTCCTGCCTTGGAATCAGACTTAAAACTAAAAAGAAGAGAACAAGTTTAGAGTAATATAAGGAGTAGTCAAAGTCTGAAGGTTGTGTCAGTGCTGAACTATAGTCATAGAGAAACTAATTCTGTGTTTGTTGTGAACCCAGCTTCCCTTTTTCACCATTTTYTGCATTAATTCCAGGGTCAGCCAGGAGCCATGGGGTTGGAAGGGCAACCAGGACTGCTTGGATACCCAGTGAGTGGCTCATGTTTAAGGTTTGATCAAGAGCTGTTATCARGTGAACCCAGGCAGAGCAGAAAACATAGAAACACAACGAGCAGTTTATGAATTTATGTAAGAGTACTTCAACTTAGGGGTCAATTTGGGATTTTGTCATTTTAGTCTGCTCAATGTGTAAACATGGGCAATGCATAAACTTAAAGGGATCCCTGATTAGTTGTAACATTACTTTATTTGATAAACACATATTTTAACTGTAAAATAGAGACTGTAAAAATAT
>NW_013952767.1:308439-311190 GCF_001266775.1 Austrofundulus limnaeus
TCATTTACCCAGAATGCTTTGCGTGTAAATAAAATGGCCCTGTCCATATAATATATTTTTAAATTTTTAGTTTAAATATGATTAAAAACTAAACAGCCTACAGTATTTTTACAGTCTTTATTTTACAGTTAAAATATATGATTATCTAATAAATAATGTTACAACTAATCAGGGATCCCTTTAATAAAAAGCTGCAACTTTAAAGGGGACATATCCTGCAAAATCCACATTTGTTGGCTTTTAAATACATTTTGTTGCGGACTTGGAGTCTCTAGGAGGCAGAAAAGTTTAATTTAGTMTCTCCTAGTGCTGCAAAGRTATCTYTGGTTCATATWTTTCAGCTCGTTCACTTTTCTCTGTTTTCTATGATGTTTTATGAGTCTGTAGTCAATTTTTCTGYSATGGAACTGCCAAGTAAGGTCTGGACTTACCAACTACAATCTCCTCTCAATTCTCCTCTGGTTCTGGGTCAGACTCTGAGTCTCTGCTCAGAGCAGGGATGCTCTGTTTTGTTTGGGTTTTCAGCCAAAGGCCTGCAGAGTGCTGTACTGTGAACCTGATTGGAGTCAGAAGATTAAGAATAAAGTTTTGAGAAGAAATCCAGTGGATTCCTGTTTTACTCTGACATACCATTTTGAGCAAYGCATTTTTTTCTGCAACTCCAACCCCTCTCWCAAACTGGAGTGGACCGKTTTGGAAGCAGGAGGGGGGCGGAGCTTGAAGCGTCTTAAAGAAACAGTAACAAATCCAGTGGCTTTGAGGCACGCATCAGAAAARGGGGTGAAAGAGGAGCTGGTAAAGTTAGAATAAGGAGGAATTCAGAYCAAAGCATTGCAGTTCCACTTTATATAGACAMAAAATGAATGATTTTAAATGTGAAATGGATGGATTTGAAAGCAGGATATGTCTACTTTAACTGACAAATTTGTAGACACAGACCTTAAATCATGAAACCATTCCAATGTTTTCTGTTATATCTTGTAATTTTCCTAAAAAGATCCAATGTTTTTTGGGGAAAAAACTTGGAAGTCATCACAAAATTATTGATTCACCTGATAAGTGACGAARCACACTCAGTTCTTTAGACATTTTGTTTCCTGTTGCCACCTTTCACACTGTGAAACAGCTGCTTTCGCTGTGTACAATAATCAGCTTTCTTTCTTTTCTTTTTTTTTTTTTTGAGGGGCATCCTGGTAAGCCTGGGCCCATCGGACCACCAGGCCCTAAAGGTGAAAAGGTAATAATGATCCCTAAAATATATAATAATATTAATACATAATTTATCATTCGTTGATCTTGTTGCAAATATATTTGTTGCAATTGTTTGCAGACTGTACATCCAGCCATTTTTGATTATGTGGGATTGTTTTGTGCATTCCAGGGTTATTCAGGCGAGGACAATAAGACTCCAGGACCACCAGGGCCCTTAGGTGAACCAGTAGGTCTTGCTTTAAAGTCTGCTTTCTAAACACTCCTTTAACTATTTCAATACAAAGTCGTTATTTGATGTCTGATTTATTCTAATAAACTCTGATGTTTTGCAAAAACAGTCTGCTTTTATCTTACAAAATATAATTATTTTCTAATCAGGGTGGAGAATCCTGTTTATGATTTTGTCTTCATGTTTACACAGGGCTCTCTAGGAGAGCGTGGAGATCGTGGAGAGCCAGGTGACGAAGGATACCAGGTAGAAAAAGCAAACTTATTTGGATTTTTATTTGATAATTATAAATTTGAACAAGTTTRCAGTCTCCATATGTAGATTTAATAAACGTCACATGATGCTTTTGTTATTTTGAGAGTAAAGATTGTAGAATTTGTTTAATAAAACTCATTATTTTCCTCTTTTTGGAGAAACAAATAGAAACAAAGGTTTTATTTGGGTCCTTTTTTTATAAAGGGATATGATGCAATTAATATTACAGCAATGTGACTTTTAGCAGAAGTCTGGGACAAATATGAAATGTGTTACATTAAATGTTACAAATCAAAATATGATAATCCTATATTTCAGGGTCATACTGGTCCTAATGGGCCTCGTGGGACAATCGGCCCACAAGGACTGCCGGTAAGTGGACAAATGTTTGTTGCACAGTTTGTACAACTTGCAGCAGATAATGTAGTAGAAAATTATATACCTTTTAAATAAGCATTGATGTGGTATTATCCGTGTATCAAAGCATGTAACTTCAGTATAAAAAGTAAAGTAAATTTTTTAGTTATGTTGGATAAGATACAGAAAATATTTTAAATAAAAGATGCATCTGTGCTTCAGAGGAAACTTCCTGCTGTAACATGAGCTATGTTGTGCATCCACATRATCTCCATACACAGGAATTCCAAGAAGAAGCATCTTATTTTTATTTGAGATGCTCGGGTCGATTGTGTCCAAAATTAACTCCATGTTTTAATCGTCRTTGTGGAGTTTTTACACTAAAAGTTCCCACTAGTGACGAGACCACAATACAAACACAGATAAAAAATAAAATAAAATAAACATCTGTACGGGCCAAATAGTCTTTTTTTCTCATTTTTTTGTTTTTTAGTTTTTAGTTTTTTTTAAGTGTTGTGTTTCCTCAAGATGTCTTCATGAAGGTGATCCTTGCTTTGGCTGGGGTCTATGGCTGCATGACCCAGAGCAGCTGTTCTCCTGTGTTTGTTACGTTCTGTCTTCTTCTGAATGGTAGTTCTGAACTGTAATTTCATTGTGCTCTGTACGATGACAATAAAGGCTTATCTTATCTTATCTTA
>NW_013952767.1:311893-317283 GCF_001266775.1 Austrofundulus limnaeus
TATCTTATCTTATCTTATCTTATCTTATCTTATCTTATCTTATCTTATCTTATCTTATCTTATTTGCCTTATGTATATTTTCATTTGACATTTTGTGGCTAGTGTTACTTTTGTTTGCCAGGAGATGGCACTGTTATAAGTGCCACACCTTCATTGAAGACACCTGTTGGCTTGTTGATGTGAAGGCAAACAGTTTTTCTACCGTGTCATCTTATCACCTTGTAGTTCATGTAACCATTTTTTGTACACTTGTTTTTTTTTTTTTTTTTGCATTTTTGAATTAAATAAGATCAAGTGCTTGCTGGTATGGATCTTCGGTTCACGCATAGATAAGTTCATTTCACCCAACTAAACAGGACCAAACAACGTCTGTCCTTCAATTGTGCAGGGATCACCTGGCGARCCTGGAGAACAAGGCCCAAAAGGAGAAAAAGGAGCTCCGGTGAGTTATTTCCATGTTTATTAGAGCATGGTGTAAAAGGAGACCAAGACAAACACACAAACATTTTATGGTCCTGATTTTATTCAGCCGTCCTACACATTTATTGGTAACACTTTACAATAAAGATCCCCTTATAGATAGTTTATTGGTTATTAATTCATCTGTAAACACTTTATAAAGCATTWATAAGTGTTTATTATGCATTAATTAAGGATGAGAAAGAAACAAAAGTGTTTGATTTCTTGCCACATAGTGAGCCAAATCTGTTCATGTACATACATGTTAAGGGGGCCTTATAAATAATGCATGTTTTTACACAATACAATGACTTCCTTTGATAGTTATGTATAAGTTATGCAGAAATACAGTACAATATTATATGTAATATGTGTTTCCAATACATTATTGTACTTACAAAGTAGAAACCTGGTCTGAAATGTTTAATAAACACATTTAGATGTAATATGTACATGAGCAGATTTGGCTCACTATTTGGCAAGAAACTGGACTGTTTTGTCTCTTTCTCATCCTTAAATAATGTATTAATAATAAAGAACACTTATTAATGATTTATAATGTGTTCACAGATGAATTAATAACCTATCTATAAACTATAACTATATTATAACTATTTATAATTGGAGCCTTATTGTAAAGTGGTACCCATTTATTTATACATCTTTCTTAATAAGAAAGTATTTTAGTATTTTAATAAAACTTTCTTTCATCTGCACGTGACAAAGCTAACCATTTTTTATGTCTGTGTTTTAGGGCTCTGCAGGAAAAAAAGGAGCGCGAGGTCTGAGCGGGGCCCCTGGCACTGAAGTGAGTCAAACCAAACATCTTCCTGCAGTGCGAGGCGCAGTCTGCAGAAATCCACAAAATGTTTCATGTTTGCAAACAGGATTTCAACACTTGGCTTCTGTGCATCAATGTTCACATACCTCTGAGCACTTGAGTCAAAACTGGACACGTGTAGAAACAAAACAGAGTTTATAAAGGAACTGGTAACGAGTGAAAATGGTTTAATTAATGGTTTATTTTCTAGGGCCCAACCGGTTTACCAGGACTGAGGGGACCGAAGGGTTTCCCAGGACCAGATGGTCCTCCAGGACTGATGGGTCTACAAGGTCTACCAGGAAAACCAGGACGGCAGGTAATCAGTGGCATTATAAATATTTATTATCACCACTGTATCATTAAAAAAAACCTTCTGCTTGTTCAGCTGTCAAGTTATATAAATGCTATCCATCGCATCTATTTTCCCTGATATCCAACGCTAAAAAAGTGGGWAGATTAGTGCTTCATTTGAACTGAGTTTTGGGGAAATTGCTGCATTTGAAATGAAGTATGTCTTTTTTTTTTATCTGTATTACTATTTTTTGGTATTTTACTGCCAGTTATTGTTCTAATCATTTTTACTAAATTTTAGTTTTATTTTAATTTAACATTTTTTGTTTGTTTTATCCTTAGCTACATGTGAAGTGAGCTGAGGTTCTTGTAGCTAAATGTGTAAATAAACTTTGACTTGAACCAGATACAACTAGTTATTTACATGCATGTTTTCTCTTAGTTCCAGTTTCATTTTAAAACAGTTTATCTTGCTAATAAATATTTACCACATTTTCCTACTTGCATGCCTCAGATTTATGCTCTGATCTGTTGATTTAATTCAATTTCAATTTTTTTTCAATTCAAAAATCTATTCATTTCATTAAAAAATACTATATACAATAAAAAAAAACAAAAAAATTTACAAATCAAAATAAAATGAAAGGTAGCAGAAGAANATGAAAGGTAGCAGAAGAATAAATCTTATTATGTCTGCCCCTTTTCGACCCAGAATACATTCAAACGAAACATAATTTACAAAACAGTACAAAATAACATAAAATTTATTTTTAGATTTAGAAACTTAATCTAGTTTAAGTCTCAGCCTGAGTTCRTGCAATATTAAAACGCCTTGTTTGATTTGACTGGCCTCTCCTGTCTGCAGCCCTGTGTGTTTATTWTAAGTGTGCAGCATGTGTGGTCTTTATCACAGCATCTGTTATTACCTAATGTAAGAAAATCTTTTTATTTWAGTTTTAGCCAAACTAGATTAAAAAAAAAATCTATTGAATCCAATGCCGGTWTTTTGATTGCATTGAAGAGGATAACATGTATTTTAGGTTTTGTTTTTCAGTTTCTCTTCAACAGAGGTTCTCAAATTGAGGTCCAAGGATCCTCGGGGTCCACAAGCTGTAGCTTGGAGGTCCTCAAAAATGATAATAAACTTTTAGTTTTGTTTTTTTGTTTTAAAAACTCCACTAACACATTTGGGGAACAATGTACCAGTAAAACAAACATACTCATCCAAACAAAWAATAATCAAATATTTCTATGGCAKTTAGGGGTTAAAATGGCAATAAATAATTTTTAAATCAGCATGAGTTTACCAAGGAATCCCTGAAAATTTTCTTACCCGGTCCTCAGATCCAGTCAGTTTGAGGAAGCCTGTTTTATAACATTTTCAGGATGATTTCATGCTGTACCACTGCTTAACAGRTGGTGGCATTAATGTTCTAAAAAATGTCGTTGTGCTGCAATAAAGGCTGCAAAATTTACTCGCTGAAAACGTTGGGTGCAAATATTCCAAGCAAACTCTTTAAAAAAACAAGTTAGAGCAGGAAATTTATATCAGACATGCTTGAATAATGCAARTCTACTTGGTGTCATTTGGTTTATTGATTTATGTTTGCTCACAACTTGAGAACTKTAAACAAGATTTTACTGAAGAAAAACAAAAGAGTTCACCACCTCTTTCACATCTTCAGGGTCAGCGAGGTTTGGTGGGTCAGGAGGGACTTGCTGCGATGCCGGGTCCCAGGGGAGAAACTGGACTTCCTGGAGCACCTGGAGAAATAGGGCCACCYGGTCAAAAGGTGAAATAATAATAATATTCAAAAACACCTAAAGAGTTTAAAACATTTCTGTGTATAAAATCATATTTTGCTAGTTTTACTAACAGTTTAATCAAAAAGTGTCTGTTGTTTCAGGGAGAACCTGGCCTGCCAGGTGACAGAGGACCTGCTGGAATGAAAGGAATGGAGGGTGCTACGGGTGACCAGGGCAGGAAAGGTGACCCTGGACCTAAAGGACAAGCAGTGAGTGCAGAGGAGTGTTTGTTGATAAAAACAAAAATCCAAAAAGTAGAAACTAATGTTGCGTCCAGGACCTAGAACAGTTTATTTTAAGAGTGCGGTGATGCCTGAAACTCTTTGTGCTTTCACAAAAAGGCAACATTTAGGGTAYTTCATGGACGACAGAAACTTATAAAAACAATCTAAAAAGGATTTTATAACAAGTACACTGCAGGGGAGTAAGAATCAGTGAACTSGCAAATATTAAATGACACCAAGCCAAATCTATCAAATAAATAATAGACAGGAAAGTGGAGAAATGTGCACACTATGGCCTGACCTTAGCCTATAGAGCAGGGGTGCCCAAACATTTTCCCTGAGAGGGCCRAGATTAAAAYCAATCTGWGGGTGGTGGGYCAAATGCAATAATATAATACACGAAATGCAAATACTTCAAGKAAAGTTGTGTTTTTTATCATTAAKCTAGCAGCCAGTGCGGTTGCCCACATTTCCTTGTTTGTTTGTTTTTTCAGCCCACGGACATGGAGAAAATTCAACGTATGCTAGGGCAGCAAAGGCTCATGGGACTTTTCTTAATTTAAAATTTGAGCATATGTGGTCTTATAAGGTGTGCAAATCTAGATATGGACTTAAATCTAATATAAATGTATCTTGAAGTTACTTGTATTTTAAGTTTAATTTTAACATAATTCAAAGATAAAGTGAGCACCATAAGTTAAGACTATCTGACTACAGCTCCTTATATCTATAGTTGGACCAATGTTTGAAAAATACTAAGTGCAAATAAAGTATTTCTACATAAGACAGGAGATTACAATCAAGTAACCAGGATAACTGCTGGTGGGCCAAATCAAATGGCTTGGCGGGCCAAATTTGGCCCACGGGCCCCACTTTGGTCACCTCTGCTATGGAGAAAACCAACTGATTTAAAGGTAACGCTATCCAAGGAGTAAAACAAAAGCTTGTTACAAATCAAGACTGGTTTATAAAATATAACTAAATGCAGGACAGAAGCCTACAAAAAAATAATAATAAAATAAAAGAAACCTGACCTAAACTAACAAAAACAGTGAAATAATCCATTAAACACRCCAACATGGTTAAACTGACACCATCCTTGGAATGTTTTTTTTAAACAGAATTTCTTTAAACTGTTTTCTCAAACAGCTTCAGGGTTTTTACAGCTGATCTGGGTTTTAGTTAAAATTATGTGTTTGATGCGTTTCTGCCCCCGAGTCGAGCCACAAATGATTCGGGTGAGATCTGAAATGGAAGCATTCTGCCCGAGAGAGGCCAAGTTATGTAAGACCAGCTCACTTCAACATRCTAAAAAGAGGCACTCCACCTTACTTATGTAATGCGAAAAATAAAACAAAACAAAACAAAAAGGGCGGGGGTGTAAAAAAAAAAAGAACATTCAATCCCTCGCTCTCCCCTTCCTCCCCGACACTTTTCAAACAGAGAAGAGACTCATCCCCCACCGGGTCAGATCGCTTTACACTGTCAGTGAATAGTTTCCCAGCCAAAGACGCTGGTTTGAAAGCGGAGCTGTCTAAAAGGACGTGRAAGACTGGCTGCGCAAAGACACTGTCTGCACACCTGCACGACACACAGACGCAGAACAGGACGCAGACATTCCTCTCTGTGTGTCTTGGAACTCATGTGAACGTGTGCTGGAGCTACTGTAGACCCAGAAATAAAACTTTCAAAAAATACACGAGCACGTATAGGGGGGATATGTAGCAGTAACTTGGAGTGGAATGTAATGCTCCAAACTCTGGCCATCACATGACTCTGCCCATGTT
>NW_013952767.1:320654-322820 GCF_001266775.1 Austrofundulus limnaeus
CACATACCCCGCCCATGACTCCTGTGGGATCTCGGGTGAAAATGAAAGTGAAACTTAAACTGTCTGCGGAGCTCCTAACCTTAGTTCTCACTCAGTGAAACTCTTTTCAGATTAAAAATACCTTATAATACCACATAATTTTGCCCCTTTAAAAAAATGTCACTAATGCTTTTTCATCATTTAGCTCATTTTATTATTATTTAGCTCACTGTTCCTACAGTTTGCTGATTTTTACGAATGCTAAAAAAAAATGTAAGCCTAGATACAAAATCCTAAATCTAAATGTAAAAGTTAAATTTTAAATGTTGATTTATAGGTTGAGTTAAATGTTTCGGTTTAATATTGAAGTTTACATTTAAGTATTAGAAATGGAATGCAGCCTTTGCTGTTGTGGCTCGACTCTTGTTATTACATCATCATCCTGAGACAATATTAATCGCTAACGCTACTAGCACTGCTATCGCTTCCATACAAGACATCAAACTTGCAGTTGCAGCCTGTGTCTGAGCTGCACTTTAAAATGCCGGACCACAGGTATCATCCGTATTGTATTCAATGATTTATTTTGAGTTTAGATTTTAAATATTATCTTCAGCAGCAATAGAAACGTTAGCAGCGGTTAGCGTTGACGTTTGCCAAACCTGCGATAAATCTGGCTGCATTCCATTCCGAAATACTTAAAYRTAAACAACTTCAACATTTAAGATTTAACTTTTACATTTAGATTTACGCATTTAGTTATTGTATTTATTGTTTGCATTTATTTTTTAACATTTAAATTGAACATTTAGAAAAATTAGCAACATGTAAGAGCAGTGAGCTAAATAATGAAAATGTGTTTGACATTTTTGGTACTCTTGGTGCCCCATATTTTCTTCACATGGTAAGGCTTTTTTCAAATCCAAGTTCTTGAACATGCTTCAAAAATCTGTCACTATCATTTATTTGATTCCTCGTTGAATAGAAATGTAGAAAATTATCAATTGAACTAAGCAAGTTATTTATTTATTTATTATTATTTTTTGGAATAACAGAAAATTTTATGGTCAATCCAATGCCATCACGTTCCAGAGATACTTTGCGTGGAGTCAGAAAGTCTACCAAAGTGATGAAAAAAGTTTGTTTATGAAGAAATGGTCTGTTTGGTTATGTATTTTTGTGTGTGTGTGTGTGTGTGTGATTACTGACACAGAGATAACAATGAAATATAAGACTGTCTGAACCATAACTACAACTAAGCCATATTATGACTGTTCAAATAAATCTCCCACAAAAACGCTCACAAAAAATTGAGAGCTCWTGTGATAAAATAACTACCTGACATACAATCTGACCATGTCTTTCAGGGTTTCAGTGGACCTGTAGGCCCCGAAGGAAGGATTGGTCCAGTTGGGAAGCCTGTAGGTTTCACTTGTGTTTAAAGTGCATTATTAAAAATTATTGCAACATAAATTCTAGTATTCACTTTCTATAAAACCATTTTATCGCTGGCTGTGTGCAGTATAACCTGTATGGAAGTAGGATCTCATGAAATTCTTTTTTYCCCCCCTCAGGGTCACAGAGGTCCAAAAGGAAGCATTGGTGAAATGGTGAGAAAGTCTGATGATTACCACAGTGATTTTCAGTGTTTTCTGCTAAAGACTAAGTTGATCAAATTGACAATAAGATTTACTATGAAACTAAATGTGGGCCTCATTTTTATGAGTCTTGTTTATGACTCTCCTTAACTCTTGTGTTAACTTCGTGTCAAAGTGACCCGAAACAGAGTTTACCTGACGGTCGTTTTGCACTGAAATCCAAATCGTAAAGTAAATTACACACAGATGTGAAAATGCTTTAGTTCTATCTAATACTGTATTTATCAGTAGCAGATAAAAACATGACAAGACGTGGGCTTCTCCAGCAGAATGTTCTGCCTGTACACTGCTTGGATTTGGCAGCCAAGTAGGGTGGCTCTATAGATGAGGGTGTCTAGAAATATAGGATCTCATGATCGAAATATAACAATACCCTCCTGACTACCAGGGGAAAAAATATTGTCCAATTACCATTCTTTTAAATTCCACAATCTTTGCAAGATTATTAGAATACTGAATTATTATTTATTTTTTAATAAGTTTTTATTTTTGAGATATCACATGTCCACTACAGTGGACATCAGAACAC
>NW_013952767.1:323218-332018 GCF_001266775.1 Austrofundulus limnaeus
GCTAATGGTGAACATGTGAGTTTGTTAATAAACCGGCAGGCACAACAGTGATAAATGACTTGTGCGAGGGAACGCAAAAGGTATTGGGAGGTAACGCAATACTATTGCGTGGGAACGCAAAAAGAAAAAAAAATCCCCCATGTCCCCTCTTGGGCTCCGTACAATACAACCCACATATACAAAAAATACCATAAACAGTATCATAGAAACGAGTGGTATCTCCTGAATAAACAGTCTTTCTGCCATGTGAAAAGGGAAAATTCAGGCGTTCACTCAGTTTGCAGTGAATGGCAAGTTGCGTTTTCAGGCAAAAATATAATTTTTAGAATTAAAATTCAGTTCAAGCTATTTATATYGGGTGTTTACTGAAGCCAGGTCATTTTGACCTGGAGGACAAAGAGTGTATTCAGAATATGAAGACAACTGGAGGATTAACCATGATATACAGTAGATGGCTACAAATGGGTCAGAGTAAATATACATGTTGTTACTCAGTAAGTCATGGAGAATACCTTAAATAAACACTGATCAGGAAATGACCTTCACAAATGAAAGCAAGGCAAACAGTGTATTTTTTCTATCTTTCTTAAATGAAATTTAAACACAATTCTCAGCTCAGCCTGAATCCCTTGGCAGTTTACACTACAGGACAAATACACACAGCTGTGTGCACACTGACACCCTGATGATACAATTAATTCTGCACATGTGAACCTGAACAACTTAAATTCACACCAAAAGAGTTGAAAAATTCTCAGCTACTGCCTCTGGTCAGCCAGAGGGGGCAGTAATTAACCACGGAAAAATAATTAATCTGTTATTTAAGTGCAACTTATCTGGAATTCATTCAGTATCTGCTTAAAATAATCTTTTATATTAGCAGAAAGTGTAGACATGCTCGTATCTTGTTGCTGACAGGAATGACATCTTCTTTCAAACAAACGTAACAAAAATATTGGATTTTCTTCATAAATTTAAATGTGCACATTCAGATATGTGTTCTACTTTCAGGGGCCTCAAGGACCACAAGGAAGTCCAGGACCCAGGGTGAGAGTTCCCTGCAGTATCACATTTCACTGTGACAGACACTACARACTGTTTTCCTTAAGGGTCTTTAGTTTCAGTGCTAGAACTTGTTTAGTCAGCTGTTATTGCCTACAGTAAACACTCCTAACAGTTTTTTTGCAATTAAATCATAAAGGTCAGATATTTAGTCTTTACACTAAAATATGCTGCAGCCCAGAGAACATGTCAATATCCAAACACAATAGATAAGACCAGAGAATGAGCTGACAGTGGGATCATTTAACTCTTAACTCTTTTTTTCCCCTTCCTTCCTCCATAGGGACCCCCTGGTGCACCCGGTCCAACAGTAAGTATTTAGCATCAGAAAGGCAGACAGGATCAGATGACAAGAAAAGTCCTGTTCGAATGTAAAATCCTGAGGATTTASACYCTAAAAATAACAAATGTACAACTAYTGATTCATTCATTTTCACTTCACTTGAACCCCGTGCCCTCATTCTGTTCTGTCTTCGATTTAATTTGGCTTGGGATTGATCRATTTACATCTTGAAAAGTGAAATTTGCTTTTTATTAATCCAGCAGACTTTTCAGGGAAATGGGAGAAAATAGAAAACTGTCTTTTTTATGGGGGGAAAAATAAAGAAAATGAGAGCACAGGGATCCGCTTTCTAACTTGTAAATGAGCCAACAGGTCATGGGGACGTTATTGAGCAGGGCTGGCAAGGTGAACTATTGATAAACGTTAAGTGTCATTACAAAAAAAAACTCTCATTTTATTACTTGTGGCTACTTTCAGATAACGTGGAACACTCTATTGTTTGGATAACCCATTTTTTTGTTGAAGCAAACCATAAAAATTTCAACAATTTTACAAGTGCCTTTTTGTTTAGATATATGAAATGAAAACCCTAGTTTTTATAACAGGCAGAATGTTCATGCTGGAGTCTGGAATGTGATGTTTATTAATGTTAGACTGGTATTAAACTGTATTCTGGTTGTATATTTTTCTCCTTAAGCTTAATTTCTGTTAGTTTTGATTGTTAGCAAGAGGTTTTCAGACAATTGAGTTATTGTAGGACTGTTCCCCTGAATCCAGAGTCGGCCCATGGCATAGGCAGTATAGGCACCTGCTAAGGGTGTCTTCCTACTGGGAGGCATCACAAATGGGGGACAAATTTTTTTTTATAATATTTAATCTGAATGTTGATTTAAACTTGGTTTATGAAGGTTACTTGTTCTGTGGGTTTCTCAGCCTGTTTTGTTTCTACCTGATGTCATATTGTACGGAGGRTATTTCATGACAAAAGTATCATATGGTTTTCAGTGTTCTACCTACAAAAAATACAGGATTTTACATGTTTTTTTTTAAATCCCAAGAATGTAATAAAATGCTCTTGAAGTGGCTGGAAGAAGCATAGTTTTGAGTAGCTCTTTTACAAAATTCTCCGGAGGTTTATAACCCTGGAGCCCCCTAGAACTGCTTCACTCCACAGCTGCTCATTAACATGAACAGGTGTTCCTCATCACTGACATCAGATGTAGGCAGGTGTAGACTTCTGGTGTTCTGTTTCAAATAAATTATATTGTTAGCTATTTTGGTAACACTTTATAACTACACCTTTAGCCTTAATTAATCATTAATAAAGGATTACTGAACCTTGAAGACATCATTGATTAAGGATGATTCAAGCTTAATAAGCTGTGAATCAACACATATRTTAATGTTTTACCCATAAAGGCTAAATACGTCTAAAACCAACATACTCATTGTTTACTCGTGCTTAATAACTCATGAGTAAACTATTTTATATACTGTTTATATATATGTATGTAAATGCTCATATAAATGTATTTTCACACCATGTGTTAGACATGTATTATTGGTTAGAGAATGTTTGAATTKACTATCTACTAACCCTGCAGTGCATCAATAACTGAGCAGATGTTAGTATTACCTGTGAGCCTTTGCTGCCTGAGCATAAGTCAAACTTCCTCGAAATGTACAGGCTAAAAAACAAAAACAAAAAATACCACACTGGCGTCATAAGCAAAGGGTCTTTACTTTAAAAAACTGTTTGTATTTCATGTATTATATTAATGCATTTGGCCCACAGCACCTCAGATAGGTTTTCATTTTTGCTCCTCTCAGGGAAAGTTTTAGCCACCTTGCTCTAAGCAGGAAGTTAAACGTATGCTCAGGCAGCAAAGCCTCATGGGAAATTTCATAAATTGATAAAACAAGCGTATTGGGTCTTATAAAGTTTGCAAATCTACATGTGTGCTTAAACCATGAGTGAAAACTATCTGCACTACAGCCCCTTATATAGTGATTAGATGAAGAGATGTAAAGATTGGAAGTGGAATTGCAGTCTTTCAACATCAAGCTGGTAACTGGTGACTTTGATTTACAAATACTTAAATAAACATAAATAGACTTAACTAACTCCTAACGCCTGCCTTAATTACTGATGCACTGCAGGGTTAGTAGATCGTCAATTTAAACATTCTCTACCAATAATACATGTCTAACACATTGTGTGAAAATAAATTTATATGAGCATATATATATACACAGTATATAGAATAGTTAACTCATGAGTTATTACACATGAGTAAACAATGAGTATGTTTGTTTTAGAAGTAATTAGCCTTTATGGGTAAAACATTAATAACTGTGTTAACTCATAGCTTATTAAGTCTGAATCATCCTTAATTAATGATGTCTTCAAGGTTATTAAAGATTAATTAAGGCTAAATAAGTTGCAATTATTATAAAGAGTTACAACTACTTTTAATTGGACAACCTGGTTTCTAAAGAAAAAAAAAACATCAAAGACAAAACTATTTAATTTGGTTAGTGAATGTAGGTGAATTGACAGTGAGATGTAGAAAACCTGAAATTTTGCACAGGGCTCCAAATTGGCTAGGGCCAGCCCTTGCCTGAATCTACTGTTGTTGTAATTGAACTAATCCTGTTGGTTTTAACTCCACAGAGGAACATTTATGATGACTCAGTTTACRGTCAATCTGACTCCAATTCTGCCCTCAGGACCGAGGTAACGTGCACAATACAGACGAGTGAATGATATATCAATAAGCAGATTTGTTTGTAGATTGTTGATCACTTAATTCTTTTAGAGTTTGATGGTTTCATCTTTCCCACCTGTAACCAGATCTTTCAGAATATGGACATGAGCCAACCAGACCAAAATACAGAGATACTGAAGACGCTTCGTTACCTGAGCAGCATCGTCGAGAGCATCAAGAAGCCTCTGGGGACAAGGGACAACCCAGCTCGTGTCTGCAAAGACCTGCTRGACTGTCGACACTTACACCTCAAAGACGGTAAGCTTTTTAGAGGTGCTTGGAGGGTTTTTGTTGTTCTGGTTGGTTTATTTTACTCTTATTCGCTTTGTCTGTTTTTATCTGTTTGACTGGGAACTTTCAGACTGGTTCTGGATTGATCCAAACCTGGGATGTACTTCTGATGCCTTCAAGGTCTACTGCAACTTTACTGCAGGTGGACAGACTTGTTTGCACCCTGTGGCTTCCAATAAGGTATCATTGAAGTAGAACAATGATCTGGTTGATGTATTAGCCGTTAGAAGAATAATTTAAACTTTAATGTTTAATACCAGACATTTGGATGTGAATTCAGTAATGAAATCTGTGGCCCGTTGAGTCTGTATAAGAGTGTTTAAAAGAGTTTTTCCTCATATTTCTGAAAGCACACACATTCTGTTTCCTGTCCAACAGATGGTGTTTGGTGTTGAGAAAGTCCAAATGAAGTTTCTTCATTTACTGAGCTCGGAGGCCAGCCAAAGCATCACGTTCCACTGCCAAAACGATCCATCCTTTACCGCCAAAGATACCGTCACCTCCACTGAACCCTTGCACATAGAAAACAGCAAGCTTCGGTTCCAAGGCTGGAACAAACAAATGTTTGAGAAAGACACACTACTTGAACAACATTTGATACAAGATGAGTGCAAGGTATTGAGCAGAACAGAAGCTTATTCGATGTATTCCTTTTCTTTTTTGTCGGTTCATCGAAATCCTTGAAAGTTTGTGAATTTTAAGAAATTAGTTCAAGGCCCTGTAAGATACCCATTCTTGAAAATCTTTGAATAACTTTTTGGGGTTAATCATGAAATTTCACATGGATGACTACCACTGTCGATGTGTCGTTATTTTTGTTTGCTTGGCCCTGCATTCTTGTTTCCCGTGGGTAGTTTATGTARTTAACTTGTACGGACCAGCACCTGCATCAGGCGTGCAATATTCTCACTGGTGAATTGGTGAATTGCCAGTCACGCTGAGTCAGTCACTGAGTAAGCCCTATGAGAAATTAACCATTTTGCAACACATTTGCTGAAGAAAGATTCATCTCACCTTTACTAGACTCCATGAATAGTAGATATGAATGTAGGCATTCTGAATAAACATCTTCTATGCCATTCAGTTTTGTTTTGAATTTGCATTGTATTAAATCATTTATTGATTACATATTCAGCAATAGGCATATGCTGTTGCACATGGTCTTTGAATTCGAGAAAATTGGTTATTGTGTACCAGATGTGGGAACCCTGTACAAAAGTTTTCACAGAATTCTGACCATCAAAGATTTGTCTCTACACACATATAACCCCAAAGAAATGATCACATTTCTTATAATTGTTTTATTGTTTTCAAGATTGAAATTTGGAGAAAGCACATGTGAAAACTGAAAAACCATCTATTGTGACTTCATTTGAAGCACAAACCACCAGAACCTCATTCCTTCTCTCCATTTATTGTGTTTCAGATCCAAGATGGCAGCTGGCACCAGTCTCGTTTCTCCTTCCACACTCAGGACAGTCGTCAGCTACCCATTTCAGACATACAGGGATTTCCTACTTCACAGGACAACAGTCAACAATACATAGAAATCGGTCCTGTCTGCTTCCTCTGACACCAACATCTTCCTTTAACTCACTCACTTAGATCACTCAGATCCACAGATGTTTCCTACCAAAGAGATGCTTCCTCTGGATGCATTTATGAGAGTAAAAAATGCTCAGTTGAGGAAGATCTGCTTAGAAGAACTCAGTCTTTGAGAGGCATTCAGGCCAATGAGGCCAAAGGAAARCTGTCCATTCAGAAATGTATCAAATAAATGTATAAACTAAGGGCTTTCTTTTCTTTTTATTTTATATACRTGTATATTTTTTTACAGTGCTTAGGTTCACTGCAAATGGACCCATGCTAATCCCTAATCACAGGGAAGGGCCGCCCATCTCAGCAGCCTGTTCAGAATTTCCAAACTCACGCCGTAAACATGCAGACCATCCTAAGCAGGAGCCCAACCSGAAGGATCGTGCCAGGCCTCTGCGTAGGATACCGTCTAAGGGTTTAAACAAGTGCAATAGCATGTGGATAATATGTGACTGCTTTAAAGAAAATCTGCTCCGAGGCTACATTTACTTTTTTTTGTTTTTTTACTTTGGTCCCACCAAGTCGGGCTTGTACCTCTTGACTTATGGTGCTCTACCTCTTACCTGGTTATTTGCTTTCTAGACTAGTTGCTAATGTCAGTTTAGTGTTGACTTTGTGTCGTATGTACCGGTTACATCAAGACTTGTTGTGTTGTTTGAGTACTTATGTTGATTTGGTCACTTCTAATTTATGAACCAATTTTTGATCCACTACATATTTTTATGATATTTCTCTATGTGGATGGTTTCCAAACCAACCATTGGTGCTGCAACAATGAGTCATCAATATTTCCTGTGTATATATTGACAGCATACTGTATGTTTATTTATAACCTCGTTTTTTTTTAATTCACATTACTGTACCGCAGAAAGTTATACTCTCAGAGATTTGTTTGACCAACTACAGCTCAGTCTAATGAATATTTATGTTTAAATGGTGTGCTTTTGGTTCATACCTGTGACTCTTCATCATAGTGTTGTTTTTACATTCAGAGGTACAGTACATTGCTGGCTGCCAGCTAGAGTTAGCCAGAGTCAAAAAAAACATGGAAAACAGTCACCATATACAGTAATTAAGTTATATTACCTTCAACAAGGTGTTTGGAAAGTTTGTGGACGATAATGCAAATGTGTAAATAGAAAAGCCTTGACAAATAAATAAAGGATCATTTGRTCCACAACTTGTTTGGTGCTCTTTTTGATAAGAAGTACACATAATTAGCAAGTCAAAGTTCAACACAACAAACATGATGGAGTACCTGCCACTCGTGCTKTACACGCAAACTCCACCCAGGAAGTATCCCAGGCTGGGAGGCGATCCTGTAACCAGCTGCTCTCTCACCACTGCACCGCTGTGCCGTTTTGGAATGTGCAACAAACACAATGGTTCACGCCWCCAAGTTCAACTCATAACACATGAACAAAAACCACCAACATGAAGAATWTCACAATGCCAAAAAGTTGCAGACAGTGTACACACTGGGGAGTRCATGTTGTCCTTTACAAAGTTTAGAATACATGTCTAATAAATTGCAATCATGACTTAATGCTTATCAGTTTCCTTTTTGCAGGTTTTAAGCAGCTGTACAGTTTATCATGCAGACACAATTGTTATGGGTTCATGAGCGTCAATGGATTGATGAATAAATGGGATATTCTCCAATGTTTCTTCATTCATGACCTGAATTATGACGTAACAGGTTACACTGAATCTACACTGAATCTCTGCAGTTTTGACTAAATAAATAAATAAATAAATAAAAATGATAAGAGGAAAAAAGATAGTCCCTACAGCATGGATTTCCACAATTAATCCAAGAAAATGGAAACAACCAGTTTGTGTTGATGAATCTAAAGTGTAGTCCATTCATCCATACCACTTTAAACATTATTTAAATTTTTTTATTGAAATAAAGAGAGAGATAAAGAAACAGACAAATAAAACATTTTATTCATTTTTAACGGTCATTGAAAATTATGGGGGAAATCATCCACCCTTACAGCTACTCTTCTTTGAAATGTTAACATTTATATTATTAAAATATTGCTATTACTATTATTTCCTTTTATTTATTCCAAATGCTATAAAAGTATTCTAATATTCATGTTGGTTGGCTACAGTGTTTTTGTGCTTGGTGATTCAGTTGTAGATCAGCTCCTCGGACACCAGGGGGCGCCAACAAGAAGACCGGAACCGGAACTTGTCCCCACGTGCTGGCAGTTCAAGCGGAAGAGGGTTTGTTTTGATGCCGCCAGATGCTCAATAAACGTGCTGCACGGATTCTCCCGTTATGTGCTCTCTAATTTGACCAAAAAACAGATAAAATGTCTATATCGGAGAGTCAAGTCGATAACAGCTGCCAAGAGGACGAGCAGAAAGCGACAAAAAGAAAAATCTCTCTCTCARAGTAAGTTTAGACACGGAGATTCCAACTTCAACGCTGAGGTTTTTTTTAGCCACTCCAAACTGAACACAACAGCCTCGTTTTTTTAAGAGTAACATTTGTTGTCCTTTATGTTTTCCTGTTTACTCTCTGTGTTGTTCTTATCTGTTAAACAAAGTAAATGTCAACACTGTGTTTCCTGCTGATGCATCTTTGCTGCAGATGTGGAGTTTGTGGATCAGAGGAGGCAAAGTACAGATGTCCTGCCTGCCTTACCCACACTTGTAGGTGAGATATAAACCAACTAAGCAGAGAATTTACACATAGTTTTTCTTTTTTTTTATTTATTTTTTAAACAATGTGTACTATTTTCACCACCTTGGAAGCATTCAGAACCTTTGCTCGGGCTGCTAAAAA
>NW_013952767.1:333016-334562 GCF_001266775.1 Austrofundulus limnaeus
CCCACACACACGTCTTTTTATCAATGTATTGTTCTAAAAACTTTCTGTGTTCTGTTTTTGCTTTACCTTGTGCATTTTCGCCTCGTTATGCAAATAAGGTGAGTGGACCTTTTTGGGTCAGGTCCTCTCCTATTGGTCAACAAACAGGAAGGAACACAATCTATGTGCAGACTGTGCATGCCTGCACTGCCTCAGTTTAGCAACCAAAGTGTAGTTATAGAGGCAGAGGAAAGATGGTCTGTCTCGGGWTGTTAACGGGAGCTGCAAACGGCCAGGAACTTTTGGATTGTTTTGTAAATAGATCTGAAATCTTTGGAAGTTAAGCTCCTACTAATCGCCCCCCCCCCCCTTTTTTTTTGTGCAGTATACATAAAGATTGCAATATTGTTTTATAAGCATTTCCCCATAACTCCATACAATAAGTCAAGTAAGGCAGTATAAGACAACAATACAGATGACACAACACATGCCTTGTTTTGCGTAGCACAGCATTGCTCGGAAAGCGCGAAAGTATTTTGTTTGATATCAACATTTAAAATGGTCCAATTATCTTTTTAAAAATTTATTTAAATATACACACAGCAATATAGAATTTATGATTATGTACTGTTGATAGGGCTGCACGATATCAGAAAAACCAGCAATAACAGTGCTTAATATCGCGATGACGATATAACTCGGGATAAATAAACAAATACTTAAACATGCTGCGTTGATGTCTGCCTGCTCTCAAAACAACTAGTTTCTTAATGATTTTAAAACATCGCCCCACTCAAGATTTTCTGATGCTCTAAATACTGAAAAACGGCCCTTACTATCAGTTTTTTATATATAAGTAACAAAACATCTGAAAACGAGTTAAATAATTTTAAATGAAAGGTAACAAACCTTAATCCAAATGTAAATCCTCTCATTGCAACATTTTGTGGTTATTGTTTGATGTGGGGTCCATTTTGTTTATCGGACTGATGTTGACAAAGCACATGATTGATGACACATTATTGGCTACCATTTATTGCCGTTTACGCAGTTTTTTTTTGCGATGTATCTATTGCACATGCTGTTATCATGATTATGATGAATTTGTGATATATTGTGCAGCCCTAACTCTTAATGATTTTGTTTTTACTTTAAAAGGCTATTTTGGAATTGGTTGCAGTAGGGCTGGGCGGTATGACCCCAAATTCATATCACGGTATAAATTGAATTCCTTCACGGTAACGGTATATATCGCGGTAGAAAATTATAGGGCTTTGTATTGGCAAGAATTTGGCGATACGATACATATCATGACAAAGTGGTCACGATACGATATATCCCGATATATTGCGATACTGTAAGCAAGGTGATATATTGCGATTTTTTTGGTCCAAAAACTCTGTTAAATAAAAACCTCTTACTGGGGAAAAAATGAAAAACCAAAATTCATTGTCTCAGAAAATTCTAATATTACAGACATACTTTTGATACATTTAGCTGTGTTATGTTGTAGTTCAGCCTCTGACCACTAGTTGGCAGCAGTGAGCCAGTCGGCTCACTGCTGCCA
>NW_013952767.1:336341-338449 GCF_001266775.1 Austrofundulus limnaeus
ATATTAACTATAATAATAATTGTTTCAAACAATTCTCTCTAAACGTGTTTTAAAATGCTAGATTTTTTCTTTTATTTTCAGAATATTTCAAACTCCTCCTGCTCAGTTGTCTCTGCACTCGCAGCCCTGTTGACACAGGTGTGATGACCTGAGGACAGGACGGTAGAGGGTAAATTTCTACCGTAAAGCAACTTCATATCGTTTCTACCATCTATTGCATATACAGCGCAGCGCTAGGTTGCACTTAACAATACGTCACTGAAAACAGTTCATGTTCAGTTTCTAGAGTTTCTGGTTATTGAATTATTTATTCCACAACCTTCAAATCCCAAATGTCACAATAGAGGTCAAATCTGAGAATTTCATTAAAACTTGGCAAAACGCGCTACAAAATGTTCTTTCTGTTCTCTCGTTGCTGCCTGTTGTTTCGGGCACCTCTCTGCATTCCTTTGGCATAGTTTTGTGAAAGATACGGTCTCTGCCTGACACGAGCCAAATACCTGTCTCTCAGCAGAAACCTGAACACGGGTCTGTTCATGAAAGGATTAAGTCTCACCTTACACCACCTCCAGATCTTCACCTCAGTCACACACWTGCTCAGATGTCTGTGTCGCTACTTTATTTGATAATGTTTACATTTGACAAAAATATCCAGGTAAGCAAGGATGGACAAACCGTTCCGACTGCAGTAAAACATAAAAGCTACATGTTTTCTATGGTTTATGTATTTGTGTTGTAAGGTATCCATTTAAGCAGCTGAACCAAAGAAATGTGTTTATAACATAAAGCAAGCTGTTAGTCTAAAGAATTTTACCTCTATAAAATGTTTTTTATTCCAGTTTGAATTAGAGAGCAGTGAAGTATTAAAATAAAAATAAATATTATAAAGTGGTCTTTACTATAAACCTCTTTTCTTAGTAATGAAATGCAATTTATTGATATTCTTATCCTTCTTTTTTCAAATTGAGTTTTTTTTTACTGTCTATAAAATTCTGAATATGTGACTGAACTGCTTTTCATTAAATAACCTAACATAACATGCTTATATTTTCCAGTTTGCTGTGTGTGAAGAAACACAAAGACGGCACAGGATGCAGCGGAGTTCGAAATAAAACTGCGTTTGTCTCTCTGTCGCAGTTTGATGAAATGGCACTTCTCAGTGGTGAGCGTTAGGAAGTTTTCAGTCATTTTATAGTAGGCCTGGGTGGTAAACGAAAAAATGACCAATACCGACATTTATGACAATAACCGACGTCTTTTTGCCCGTGTCTGTATTTTTGGTATTTAAAAAAAAAAGAGGAAAAGAGAAACTTGTTTGTTTTCTGTTGCGGTCTCGTTAAAGCCGACCAGTCTGATACAGGYTTAAACAGACTCAGCTCAACTCAACTCAGCTTTATTTATAAAGCCCTTTAAGACGACCACAACTGCAACAAAGTGTTGTACTTATATAAAATCAAAACATGAAAACACAAGACAATGATTAAAAACACTAAAACCAGTAATAAAACAATAAAATAAAAATAGAATAAAAAAGTCTCAGGCTGTGCCAAAAGCCAGGGAGTAAAAGTGTGTTTTAGACGCTGCTTTCAACAAATCAAACTAACCCCACAGCTTTATCCAATCAGAGCAGAGCAGGGCGGGACTTACTGATGTTGGTGCAGCACTCTGCAGGATAAACACCGGTCAGCCTGCAGCTCCTGTCCTGAGTGACTGTTCCAGGAGCGCACCGAGGTGCACACAGGCTGAACCGCTGTTTCAGCTCTTCCAATGAAACATTAACTCCAACAGATGAACATTTGTTTGTCCCATATTATAGAAAAGACAAGTCTCCACTTAGCGTTACCGCACCCCACCCAAAGAAAAGCCGCTGTGTAGCTTATCATATCTACAAATTTCATTCTTCACAATATATCTTGCTTACATTTACAACCATACTGTGACTAAACTGTTCTGTGATTCAATACATGATCAAATATGAAGAATAAATTGTATTAAATGATTACATGAGCTCTCTAAAAATAATCTTTTTGAAAGAAAAAGTTATTTTAATAGAGAAATCAGTCAGTCTAACAAATAAAAATGTATTTAAGTTATTTTGTGCAGTACAA
>NW_013952767.1:338909-351847 GCF_001266775.1 Austrofundulus limnaeus
ATGTAAAGTTGTACGTAAAATCCACTATACTAATCTGAAGTTATCTCGTATTTACCCTAATGTAACTAACTCTTGTAATAGATGCAAACTGTCCCCAGTAGACCACTCCCACATGTTTTGCTCTTGTCCCAAACTTACCACATTTTGGTCTGAAATTTTCAAAACTCTTAGATTTGCATATAATTTAACTATCTCTCCTGATCCTCTTTTGGCCTTGTTCGGTGTCCCCCTACAGCCCTTTACCTTGAAAAATATGCAGGTAGTTTTTGCCTTTGCCACCTTGCTAGCCAGGCGGATCATWCTCCTTAAATGGAAACGACCTCAACTCTTTCTCATAATAGATGGGTAAAAGAAATACTTATTAAACTTGAAAAGCTTTGATTCTCCCTTAAAGGTTCCTTAAACTCCTTTGAAGATACTTGGAGTCCTCTTTTAAATTATATTAGATCTATGACATCTCTGCCTAGTTGTGATGACTGAGTCTCCCCCTCCCCTTTTTTCATTTACCTTTTTTTAATTATTTTTATTTATTTAAATATTTTTTAATCATTTATTTATTGTTACTTTTTATTTAGTTTGTAATTTGTGATATCATTTGTTTTGACATACATACTCTATCTAGTTTATTGGTAAACAATATCTGTTTTGACTGGTTAATTACTGAGTTCTCTAATTTGGAGATGGGGATTGGGTTAAAATAGAAAAAAATGTTGATTGGAAGTTGGTTTTTTCTCTCTTGTCAATTTGTACTGTTTTGTTACATGTGACACAGCTTTCAATAAAAAAAAAACAAAAAAAACAGCTTTTCTGTAGTTTATATTTGCCATGGCAAATATAAACTACAGAAAAGCTGTTCAAAATCTAAACTGTGTACTTTGACTAAGAACATGGACACAGTGTATAGTGTTATGACTATACTATACTGTGTACTTGTGTGTGGTGGGGGGTGGTAAGAGTTATTGTGCATTCATCGTTGTCGAGGTGAACTGGTCAATATATCATGATATTGATCTTAGGCCATATCACCCAGCCCTATTTTATAGTGTTTTTTTTTTTACATTGTACAATAAACTGTGTTGTTCTAAGATCCACCCATCATGTGCTATTGTGTGTGTAGTACATGTGTGGTATTATAAACGGTTTATTTTGTGTATGTGTTTTGTATCATTTGCCTGCACCACAGATTACAGGTTTCTGGAGGATACTGGGAGATTCTCTGATGGTGCCACTAGAGACGTTATGATCCGGGCTCCTCGAACCACTTTCAAAGTAAGTCTGGTATTTATACTTTGAGTTTTTTAGTGAGTCATGTYTGCTCAGTTAGAAATATAAAAAGTRTGCTTAGGAAGGAAATTCTGTACTTAGTTGTGTAGTTTCTGCAGTTCAGGTGTTTTTTCTCTCCCCGTGTATTAGGGATGAACAATCGGCATTAACATCTCTACTCTCTATTAAGAATTTGAAATGGAGAAATAGCTTGATTTCACATAGAATAAAAGTTCAATATATAATATTTAGAACCTTCATAAATCAGTTTTATATAAAACCAAAGCTGACTTACAAAAGAGTGAAGATTTTTTTCTTCATTTTGTTCAACATTAACGTTTTATCTCACAGTTTCCTCACTACTCTGGCTCTCTTGAGTTTGTTTTAGCATAATGAGATTATTAAATGTTCCATTTTCCTCATCTGTTGAAGTTGTTGATGAACTCTTTCAGTAAGGCTGTTCATCTGTGTAATTCTCTGTTGAACAGGCAAAGAGACTGGCTGCTCACGCCAGAAAGATGAACATCACTCTGAGATTCCTCCCCGTCACTTTCACCAAGAGCAAAGAAAACTCGACTTTCTTCCTGCAAAAGTAAGAATATCATCACCCAATAATAAAACCGTTTCCATCTTTGGCTTTAATTTGGTCAAAGCCATGTAGCAATTGAATCAGGAGCCRTGCAAAACTATGATTAAAAAGAACAAAAACAAAAAAAAAATTCAGCTGTGAGTTTAAACCTCAGCCTTTTTAATCCTCTGAACCACCTTTCTTATTCGTAACTTTAAATGTTCACCYATATGTTGTAACAAAAGTAACCTGAGCAGTACTCTGCACAGATGTAAAAAAACAATTAGTGCAAACTCAATTAAATACAATCTGAAGTAATTCAATGAATCATTAAACCAGGTAAGTTGGAACAGGAAACAGGCAAAACATGGAGGATCAGGACCAGAACTGGACACCCCAGAGTTAAAGTCACATGGGTACACGTGACCTCTAAATGAAACAAAACACAACATAACAGTGCATTTCACTGATAATTGTTTTTAATTAAAGTCTTCAAAACAAAGTTRGACGTCTGACATTCACGTCTTTTAACTTCTTTACAATAGCTGTGTTACCATTGACCTTGAAAATGCACAAATTAGAATATCAAAAATAAATTTGCTCAATGGAAACAAGTCAGTTTCGAAAAAAATCACGTTTTTCGACAATGTTTTTGCGCTAGGAAGAGGTGGTTTTTCGGCCGTATCGAAATAGGTGTTTTTCGCAAAACTGCAATGGAAAATCTTTTTTCGCATTACAGGAGTCACGTGATCAACAACCGGCTGTTTCTACAGACGAAAAAGACGATGAAGAAGATAACAGGAAGTGTAAATAGTAGTAATATCACAGAAGTAGTATAAAATAGTAAACTCATCGTCACCGACTACAAATTGTCGCTCAAAAGCCTCGATAAAATATGCCGACGTCTCCTCTGATGGCTGATGATGAGCGCTAGTGTCGCGGTAGCAACATGCTATGTGTTTACATCCATTGCCGCCATGTTTGTAATGACTTATCGTGAGAACAAATGTATTCACGCGTGACTTTAATAGCATTTCTTACTTAATGGAAACACTGCAGWTGCAAAACTGTATTTTTCGACATTAACAGAACATCGACAAAGTGTTGCGCACATTTGCAATGGAAACGCAGCTGATGATGGATGCAACAGTTAATCTRTGACAGGACTTTATTACCTGGTGTCAAGAGTTCAGGTCTGGAGCTTGTTTATTAGCAGATTCTACCCAACACATCTYCAAACACACATGCATACTTGTTGCTGAAGATTCAGTATATAGAAGAAATCACAAGTGTATTTAACCATCTTTGCCCGTAGCTTTATTAAGTTTCTTCTTTTCACACTTTAGTAAATGAGCTGGGTGGTGTTTCAGTCACGTAGAGTAAAAATACAGCGTTTGCTGTAACAAATTAGAACTCAGCCAGACTTGCAGGAGAATTTACAACACATTTTCAGAAACGTAATTCAGAAACCACGGCTCATTACTGCATTTAGATTCATATGGATTTTGTTTTCCAATTTGCTCCATTCCTCTGGTGGTCCTCGCATTTTTGACAGCTCTCTTCGTTCYCTCCGATCAATCAGCCTTCTGCCACATATTTTACAGTTTCGTTTGAAGCTGAGCTTTGCTACTTTAATCCTTAGGTGAAAGAACAGAGCAGGGATCATTGAACTTTGAGTTGCAGTTTTACAAAGCTGAAATGTCCAGTCAGAATTACCTCTAAAATAAKAATTTGCYGGTCCTTACATTCGATTTTAMCACGTTACTTTTTCTTTTACAACAGCCGTCTRTCTAATCTGTCTGCAGTCTTCTGCAGGTGGGGGTTTGCTCATCCCAAGGCAAGGCAACATCCAACTCCCTACTTTTTTTTTCAAATTCAACAAATCGCTGATTGTTGCAGAAAGTTAATGTGAGATGTCTGTTATGGTTTAGYTTTTCATAAGTTTGCTACTTAAAAATGTGTGTGTCTGCCACAATTGCACCACCAAAAYACAAATTAAGCTTAATGCTTTTGTCATACAAGAATCTGAGCATAAATCAGTAGCCAAGGTGCACAGCCTGTCTGTGTATTCTGCTTAATCTCACCGAAGGTTTGASTGTCCCATTCACAGGCCAGAGATCGGACATCCAGATTTGGACAGAAGGTTTACAGTTATTAGCCAGGGATCAAGTAAATGTGCTCCAGGATGTTCAAAGTACATAATATAAAAAGCAGATGTGGAAGCAGTGTGACTAGAGCTGGTTAGCGACATGCTCCTGCTACGTACTTCTGCTGCCAGAGGAGGATCATTATTGGCAAACAAAGTGCATGTGCATGTATAAATTTCTTTTTAATTAAATGCTATAATTATGACAATGCATCTACTTTTATTTTTGCTTTTTTCTATTTTAAAGTGACTTATTCAGGGACGTTATGCAAAACGTTGCGGACTCCCTCCTAGTGTAGCATTTGGAGGGTAAGTGTATAATCCTTGGCATTTGGCAGAACATAAGGAATAGGGTGGAATTATGTTTTTTCAGCTTCAGCCTGGCATGGCAGGGCATTTTCCTCACAGACAGCCTGCGTAGACTGGACAACACATTCCAGGAGCAGTTAATGTGGGTAATAACTGAACATATTTCTATAATAATTTCAGATCATTAGTAACATGAGCTGCTGTGGTTTTGTGTCCCTCTTATTATTATTTTCCCATACATTGGCAATCAGCCTCAATTAAGAACACTTTCTGGGTCAGAGTAGAGCTCATTTTTCCCAGTTATTGACAGGTGTTGAACACTCAATTAAATTTTGTTGGCTTTTATTCATATAAAGGCAATTTATGACAAAAGTCATTCAGGTGCAGTCAAAAAAAAAACAGCGGTGCGYGACTGCTCTTCTGAATAAATGAAAGCTGTGTAACACAGTTGTTTGCACTTAAATTAAAAACATTTGACCAAAGAAAAACCAGAGCAGGACCAGAGAGAGATGAATATGATTTAGATTTTTATTTCTGTGACTGTGTACGACCCACAGGAGACACGACATTAACATCACATTTTATTCCTCAGCTTTAGCAGCTCCTATAATTCCACAGCTGAAGCTGCTAAAAATGACASATTTTCKTTTCTGGATCTTTGAAAGCAGGACTTTAATTTACAAACTCATGAAGTTCTTCTTTTTGCTTTGTGATGTCGTTTACGAATGGATGTTTCCTGTTATGTGGAGCAGGAACTATAGTCTTTTATGGTGTTTTTAGGGTGGTAATTATGCTAATCTCCTCTCCTCGTACGCGAGCACCTGGATACGCATTCATCAGGTTTACGCTGCTCATTTACACATTTTTCCTGAAGATAGAAGAATTTGTTAAATCTGACGTGACATGAAAAGAAAGAGAAATGTAGAATAAAAATATGAACATGTTCTTGCATGAGGCCCGTGATTCTAAATAGGGATGCACAATATATCGGCATTAACATCGGTGTCGGCCGATGTTGGTCTATTTTGTACCTCCGCCAAGTGGGGAGGTAATGTTTTCAGTTGCGTATGTCTGTCTGTCTGTCTGTCTGTCTGTCTGTCTGTCTGTCTGTCTGTCTGTCTGTCTGTCTGTCTGTCTGTGGACAACATNGGATCTTTGAAAGCAGGACTTTAATTTACAAACTCATGAAGTTCTTCTTTTTGCTTTGTGATGTCGTTTACGAATGGATGTTTCCTGTTATGTGGGGCAGGAACTATAGTCTTTTATGGTGTTTTTAGGGTGGTAGTTATGCTAATCTCCTCCTCGTGCGTGAGCACCTGGATACGCATTCATCAGGTTTACGCTGCTCATTTACACATTTTTCATGAAGATAGAAGAATTTGTTAAACCTGACGTGACATGAAAAGAAAGAGAAATGTAGGATAATAATACGAACATGTTCTTGCATGAGGCCCGTGATTCTAAATAGGAATGCACAATATATCGGCATTAACATCGGTGTCGGCCGATGTTGGTCTATTTTGTACCTCCGCCAAGTGGGGAGGTAAAGTTTTCAGTTGCGTATGTCTGTCGTTCTGTCTGTCTGTCTGTCTATCTGTCTGTCTGTGGACAACATTACTCAAACTTGTAGACTGATTGTCATGACATTTTTACCACATGTGGGTACTGGCCCAAGGAACACACCATTAAATTTTGGTGATGTTCCAGATCATGACACAGATACAGGAATTTTTTTTCTTTTAATTAGAGCGTATCTGCCAGGCTACGCAGTGTCATTACGTCAGACGCATGCCTGTACGAAACAGGAAGTACAAGTCGCTAACTCGCTGGGACTAGGCATCCCATGATGTCTACTMTCACGAAAGTTGTGATTATTCTGTTATCAACTACTTCTGGCGATGCTACATGCTGTCTGGAGACATAGAAAAAGAAATGCGATTCTCTTTACATTACGGGAATAACAGGACACACCGACAGCGGGAGGAGGGTCCTGCTGCAGTCGAGCCAAAGCTGGACTGTCTGTGGAAACAGCCGATCAACCTTGTGAGGTACCCGCTCCATATAAGAACTTTATTGTGTGATTGCTGTCTGCTCAGCAGCACGATGGAAACAGTGTCAGGGAACAACTCCCGTTTAACGGAAAAAAACCCTATCAATCTCCATTCAGCAGAACAAGGCACCGGCTGAGCAGCTTCAACCAGCTTGGGGTTGAGAGAGCTCAAAAAAATCCTATGTGAATTCTATATGCTGTAGGCAAAACTTCTCAAACGTTAATCTGAAAGATTTGGAAATGCCGTAAGTGTCAAACTGTCTGTTAGCGCAAGTCAGAAAACAGGTAAACATTGTAGAAGTCTGGTTAAGTATTAACAAGAAATCAAACATAGAAAAACACATTATTTTCTTGATGTACACCAAGAATCGTGTTAAAATACATCCCACTAATAAGCATCAAGCTGTACCTTATGTGTTTCTGCCATTATAATTTGTCAAACTGTCACCAAAGTGGTTTAAAATGCATTGCATCATTAATTGAATACAGTTGCTCTTAATGTTCGGTCACTGGTGTTTCTGTCATGCCATGGCTGTCTTGCTCATAATGGAAATACTTTTGTAAGCCCAACACTACAAACTGCAAAGGACAAAGACTTCATCAGAGTTTTAATAGTTATGACAGTGAAACGTGTGCTGTTTGGCAATACTCTCAAGCAAAGAGAAAGTATCACTGATCGGCAATTATCCCCTGCTGAGAGCATGCTGTAGAAGTGCACGTGTACAATATACACAGCCAAGTGTAATTTTAGTGCCTCCATTGGACCAATTTATCCACTTTTAAAACTGCTGTATTATAGCTCAGACACACATCGCAGGTTTGTTGAGACCTAAATGGTCTATGAGTGATTGCGTGTGATGGATGACTGCACAAATTGATTAAAGCAGGGAAAACCATATTTCACCCCAGATTCTGTGACACAGTATGAATATTCATCAATTCATCCTCGTGTGCCATTTGACTTCTACTTTCCAGACATTAAGGTGAAATGAAACAATTAGCGAGCGCTTTAGACCGTGTTTCATCAGACAACTTTCTGGCTGCCTCTGGCAGATGCAGAACAGAGTCTGATTCAGCTGCAGTTGGAGGCGAAGCTTACGTCAGACTGACAAGTAGCAGTTTCTCAAACGCTGTCATCCCAGACGGCCAATTACCTGCAGGCAACATGCAGCTCAAATTGAATATAAAAGAAACTTTCTCATGTTCTGTGAAAGAGAACATAAACTTATAAAGTGTCATGTTAAAATGACAAAATAATATTTATGATCACCCTGGACATAATGATTGGTTTCAGGGACTTCAAAATCAATGAGTTTTTGTGAGGAAATCAACTAATTAGCTTTTTTGTGTTTAACCTCTATTTTTACTTTGACATTAGAACTGGGATGGGCTGCTTAAATGATGGGACTACCAGAGGGCCACGTAATGCTGCACACTTACCCAAATGTAATAAAAGTGCCATTTTAAAAATGTTTATGAATATATATGTTTATTAGACCAACATACAGTGCAGTAACTTAACATATTTTATGCTCAAAAGCATATGTAACAGTTATACTCATGTTTAATATGAAAACAAAACATTTGAAGCAAACAAAAAATAAACACTAAGTAGAAGATGCCTTGAGTGCAGGCTTCGGCCTGGTTGTGGTTTTGGTTAAAAGTCACTGTTGTTTATGTACTTGGACTTCAGTAAATGTTTCATATTTAGCTTTGTGCAATGTGTTGTAGTGGCGACTTTAATTAAAGTTCTGCATGGCAGACAGCATCWCTAAACWGACTGAACACATACTGTAGATTTGCCTTGAAATGTTGTAAAGCGATACTCTACCTTTCAAAATAAAAACATTTATTTATTATAAGTAATGGTGGGGTGGGGCCTCATTGGCAGTCTGGACAAAAATTACGTAGCCTGTGGGCCACCAGTTGCCATCCCTGTATTAGAAATAGAAACTGATATCTTAATTTGAATTATTGTTAAATTGCTACAAATATTGCCCTGTCACATTTCAACGTTTTAGACAACTTATGCCAAATTATGAACATTTTAAAAGCATCTACGTTGAAGATGGAATTTAAAAAAATCAACTGGAAGCCTTTTTTAGTCACATACATACTGTAAAACTAACAAATTGATCAAATATATAACATTTATTAGTAATTTAGACAAAGTTTCATAAATTGGGATAAGTTGTCTAAAATATAGTATGACAGGGCCTTTAGTTCTGAAAGACGGATGAAAAAAATATGAAGTTGTAGATAAAAAAATGCTTCAAGTTTTATTTGAAGAGGCCATTAGCCACTATCACCTCTTGTCCACTATATACTTTWATGTGAATTTGAAAATAAGAAAGCCCATTACTCAGAGATGGACATGTAACTTGTTGGATTTCTCCCTTTCTCAATCCAGCCAGCTTGACTGCCAGACTACCCGTCAGGACTTCTTGTTCTGGTGATGATGGCCCAAGCAACTCCAATTACTTCTTTAATCAACAGTGTGTGCTCTTGTTAATGAACTCATCCATCTTTGTCTGAGCCTGCTTTATTTCTTGGACAGTTTCTGAGACACAGTTAATTGAGTCAGCTAAAGTTGCATGCTGAAATATTCAACATATCCGCTGAAAATCATGTTTTTCTTGCATGCTCTGTGATTGATGATGTTGGGGAAAGAAGTAACACCTTGCATTTCTTACATGAGGTGTATCAATTTGAAAAGAAAAATCACTATTTTGCCGTCTACTTTTAAAAAATCTGATTAAAAATATTTTCAAGCAAAACCAATTTCCATTGCCATTTCAAAAAAATATAAAATGTAATTTACAGAAAACTTTTGTTAAAAGTGGTTTTATATGGTCTATTTTGAAAAGCTTGGTTTCCTTGGATTACCTTGGAACATTTAAGGTTTTTTATGTAACATATTGTGCACTTCTTCTCAGACAAAGATTATTAATGAAAAAAAAAGAATGTTACTATTCAAAAACCTTTTTCTTGCACTGCTTTTCTGGCTCTGTGCAAATCCGTATTTGTTCAAAAAGACTTAAGCATTATAACAGTCTTTGATGTCCAACTAGCTGTTTGAAGAATAATCCCTCCAAAGCACAAAAACCTCTTTAATTCAGACCATTTAGAGCAACAGACAGCTCAGTGTTAGGAATTATAGACCTTTCACCATAATTGTTGCATAGCTCCAAAGCTAATTATTTTAAACAACCTTTTTTTTTCCACGGGATTGTGTTTCTGTGTACGTGATTGACCTATTCTGCATTATTACCTAATTACTGTTAGTCATAGCAGGCTTTCTTCAGAATATTGAGTCTGTTGGTTGACTCAGCAGATTGACCTCTAACAGCAACTGTTTTCTSCTGTTGAAGCTTCTGTTTTAACTTCKTTTCTGCTCTCTTCACCTTTGAATGATAGCACTTTTCCCTGATATGCTTTGTGGTCTTGCTTGAAGTGATTACAAGCTTCTGTGGGCAAGTCCCTTTTTCCATATAAATACATAGTTTCCATTTGATGTAATGACAGAATGTTGGCGTCATCACACCTGGTCCTATCCTACCTTTTACATGTACAAACATTCCGATTTAGGGCGTGCACAAAAGGACAAAACTAAGCAAACAGGTATATATATTTTTCTCACAACAAAGGCTGAGTTGCTATCTTTCCAAGATAGCTATGGTTACTTTATGCTGTAGATGAGTAAAAATAGTCTCTAAGGTCAGCATATTATAGATATGAAATAAAGTTACGTTCTGAATCTGTTGGTGAGTACYGAAGCAGTAATAACAAGGCTTCTTGGACGTGCCTTACAATTAGACATTTCATCTCTCTGAGGTTATGTTTGATCTTCATTTCATATATTAAGGTCCTGCTTCTTTGCTGAAGAACTGGTCACTGAATCTGTTCCAGTTTATTTAAAGACATTTCTGTGGTTTTGGTCGATCAAGTCCTTGTAGTTATGCTTAAGATGCATAACGTTGAGGCTGTGACTTTGGAAACCAGAGCATATTGTTTTTTAAGCAAGAGGCTTTTAGCCTGTTCTTTCAGAGCAGCAGCAGTTAAATCTTGTGTAGTCTTGCTTTTATTAAGGTATTAGTTTTTATTTGGCGTAGTGCAAATTTGTTGCGTAATCTTTGCATAGTTTAAACTAGGGCTKGGTGGTATGACCTCAAATTCATATCACGGTATAAATTAAACCCCTTCACGGTAACGGTATATATTGCGGTAGAAAATTATCACAAAAAGTTAAGATAATGTAATTTTTAGAGCATAAGCGTAATCTTAATTAAACCCAACATTTTTGCTTTAATATCTGCCTGCCAAACAATGAGCTTCTGCCTGCTAAACTTATCAGCTGCTGCTCTGCTGCGCGCTCATCTTCATCATCTTCATCATCTTCATCATCTTCATCATCAGAGCAGAAGCTGACTTTACATTAGCAAGATGGATTTACGACTGAAACAACGTCCACGTCTTTTTTTTTTAAAATAATCTCTGTGGGTAACAATACATAAACCTTTTTTTTCTCCGACAATTGGGTGTGAAAAACTACAGTTGTTACAGCTTCGCTCTGCGGGACGTGCAGCGAGAGGAGGGAGGGAGGAAATGATCCCGCAACACGACGTAACCTTTCTACAGCGGGAGGAGGAAAGTTTGAGGATTTATCCTCTCTATAYGTGTTTTAAAATGCTAGAATTTCTTCATTATATTTCGAACTCCTGCTCAGTTGTCTCTGCACTCGCAGCCCTGTTGACACAGGTGCGATAACGTAATGACGATATGACAGTAGAGTATAAATTTCTACCGTAGGCCAACTTCATACCGTTTCTACCGTCTACCGCGTATACCGCGCAGCCCTAGTTTAAACTGAGGTTTTTATGCTTTGACACATGCTTGTTTGAGAAATCCTTGAATCTCCAGTGGTAGTCGTACAGCTGCCTAAACACTTATTGATGCAAAGCACCGCCTACTTGTCCATGGCTCCTCCCTGGAGCTCAGTCTGCAGTTGATCTCCCGCCCCACAGAGCACTCCTCACTCAAAGCATTGTGGTAAAGATATGCTGTAGTGGGAATGTTTGAAATGRTAGGATGGTCTTAAAGAGACTGAGGCCAATTTCAATATGTTTAGATAGGCTATGATGCAAACTCACATTTACTTTTGATGTATACAGTATTTTCATAAAAACTGAAGGTAACAGTTACTTGATTGTTGTGTAGAATTAAACTATCTGTGTAGAAAATATATACCCTCCCCACCCTCTTGTTAGGTGAGYAAGACTGAGTTATTTGTTATGAATTCTGAAAAATTAATGATTCGAGCTAAAATCCAACTGTTTTCCCCGTAAACATTTTTTAAATTACATTTTCTTGGCTGGCCGTTTTTGACAATAGTAGTAGAAATAAACTGTAACTGTGTTTTTTATGTAAATCTTTGCTTGTAAACAACCCAGGAAATCCAACCATGTGTTTTTTGTCAACGGTCAAAACACTACTCCAGAAGAGCTCATTATGTGACATCCACTAGTTGGTTTCATCTCCAGTTCAGAGTTTTTCCAATTTTCTGTTTTCCATGTACACATAAGCACATAGTCACTGTGGGCAAAAGTTTGGAAGCGAACAGTTGTRAGGTCCTGGGCAGATTACGTCCGAATCCGTTTAATACAATTTAAATGAGGGAATTTGTTTTTGATTGTGAAGGCAGTACTATCATGACACAAATGTTTGGTGTTGTTGGAAAAACAAACATCAGGATGTTTTTTTTTCCTGCATCTTATTTAGGGAAAAGAAATTCCTGTGGCACCTGAAGCTCATATTTCCTCAAAGCAGCACAGAGTTCAGTCAGAGGAGGTGAGTTGTACCACAATAAAATACTGTTTATTAAATTCATAAAATGTTTATACTAACCTTTCAGTATCAGATTATATCAATATTAAATTTAACCTCTCCATAATTCAATTGATTTTCATGTTGCTAATTTCATATCACTCTTTTAAACATGTTGTTGTTGTAGGGTGTCTGACGAGCAAACGGTGMTCCAGATCCTGACTGCTTATATTCACCCTACAGACTCAGATCCTGTAACCCGTCAAAAGTGAGCTTTGTCCTGTCTTATTTTATTCGGAGCAATCATTTGCTTATGTTTGTTTGTAGAGATCTTAGGACTCCTAATACATTAAAGTCATAAGTTTCATGTCTACATTGCATATAGATTCTAGCTGGTTAGGATTGATCTGTTACAGGCTAGCATATGGTTGGATATTCCCTCAGCACAGGAAGTTCTGTCAGAACCTGTTTGAATTCTCAGAGTAGGCAGCAGTGTGAAACACAGAATCAACAAAAGTCCTTCAAAATAGACTGACTTCATCTTGTAAAGTAGTCTTAGGCTATGTTCACACTGCAGGAAAATGTGACCCAGATCCATTTTTTTGCCCCATGTGACCCATATCAGACTCCAACAAAATGCAGTCAAAGCTGAAGTGGTAGTAAAACCTTTGGGATCCCCGATTAGTTAGGCTGTTTAGTTTTCATCATTTTTAAACTAAAAGTTTAAAAATATATTACACAGATGGGGCCATTTTATTTACACACAAAGCATTCTGGGT
>NW_013952767.1:354812-357432 GCF_001266775.1 Austrofundulus limnaeus
GGCCTACAGTATTTTTACAGTCTTTATTTTACAGTTAAAATAAATGTTTATCAAATAAAGTCTAATGTTACAACTAATCATGGGTCCCTTTATCTAAGGTTTCTAAGGCCACCTGATCCAGGTCATATTAGTTCAACTGAATGCTTTGTTTTTACTCTTTAAGAGCTGTCAGACATTGCATTCATGTGAATTTCTGTTTCAGGTTGAAGATGTATGTACATTTTCCATTCGATCACCTGAAAGTTTTCATGAAAGCAGAGGGGAGAAAGGCTAACTCTGTGAGGTGAGTTTTACGGTTCACTTATTTGTATTTTTATTTATTTTTTGCTGTTTAAAAATACTTTTTATCAAAACTGAGACAATATTCAGTCTTAAATTGTAGCAATCCATTTCACAACTTTCAAACATTATCAAAGAGAGTTGGAATCCTGTCACTGGTTAGGCAGCTTTTTTGCATAACTGTGCTATTTGACTAATCTTGAAACCCTTGAGTGATTTATTCAGTGAAAGCCCTAAAAGTTGTTTATGAACATAGCATCACTGTCTTGTAAAAGCCTGCAAAACTACGCAGATCTTTGGCAAAGTTTTCCTTGCCTTTTTTGGCTTGGTTCTGATATGCCTGCACTTTATCGTGTTATTGCCCGCTTTTCATAGCTTCTGTCTTGTGCACTCCTCTCTCTTTTTTTAGTTCCTGTTCTGAGGAAGTTGGAATTTGGTGATAATAGCTCCCATTTGTCTTACCTATTTTGGTTTCCGTAGCTGTCTTCCATTCCATTTTGTCATGGAGTGAATAACGGTCATAAAAGGCTCATAATCATTACCCCTGGCCTAGATGAAACGTCACAAACCCTCCCATCCCATCATTCATCCTTGTAAACTACGCAAACACATGCCTCTGTTGCTTATCCCAGTGGGCCGGGCTGCACTTTTTCTTAAGCTGATAAATTAATGGTTGTAGAAATGACTCAAAGATGAGTGTAGGTTTGTGCCAGGGCTTAGTAAGAGCTGTCAGGTTTTTACCTAGATGAATATCCTAAAATAAACTTTAAATCTGGTGCCGCACCTTTGAAAGGTTGTCTTTAACGCTCATTACAGGCTAGAGTTAAACAGTGAGTAACCACGGGTTTGTTTATTTGAATCTATAGTTCTGTCATGTCTGTCATAAAACTGTCAGATTTGTCTGTCTTCGGAAAAATTTTATTTACTACCACATTAAAAGGGTTCTACTGCAGGTGAGTGTATTTACAATGGAGTTAATGAAATTTTGGAAAGTGCAACCCTTTTCACAAAGGCACTATTTACTTATGCTAATTGTATTCTGCTCACATTATGCTTGCAACGRTTTAGAGTTGAGAAATGGGTAAAAGCCCTTATTACCAGAAGCAAGAAGCTCATATTTGGGATGACTGCTAAACAAATGTTGATTTGAACTTGAAGGGTAAAAAATATATATATATATATGTACTGAATTGTATCAGTAGGCAAATAAAATATTTAAGAAAAAACAGCCCACACTTCACAAATTTCACCACGTATTTGTTTTCTACCTGTATTTTTCCTCCTTAGCGGCCCCTTCATGTAGGTGGGGTTGGGAGTATTACAAAACGCTCATGTCAACGTAAAAGGCAGACAAGCACAGGCAGTTTCTGCTGCTTCTTGTCCAGATTTGTTTTTAATGATGATTCATAGTCAACATTTGATATTCTGGGGAAAGTATCGTTTGTGGAAAGATTTTATAACAGCTTTTATTCTCAAGCTTGTCAGCTGTGTGGCACAGCAAGTACATCAGGAATGTTGTATGTTGGTCTTGTCACGTTCCTAGTAATGAGAAATTGAGTGGTATAAATCTATCTCACACTATTTGTTGGCACTCTAAACCTTTTTTTTTGTCTTTGTTTTATAAGTTGTTGCATAACAACCRATTAAGTTTGTTATTCAATATTACCAATATGGACAAAATTAGGATGTGGTCCGGGGAAATTACTTCGCATTAACTCAGTACAGTTACATAAGAAGGCTGTAGCCACTGATTGCAGTTCTGATTTGAAGAGGGGCCCTTCCATAGTAAGGGCTCATCATGTTCTACGGATCCCRAACCAGGTCAAGGCATTTCAACCCCAAACCGGCCTTTACTTTTCAAATAGTGCTGTCTTAGAGGAACAATCTTACATTTGACTGGTATTAATAAAGCCATGAAGTAATGGATTGCAGCGGTAAGCATTTCTAAGAGGTTATTGACCATTAAAAGGCATGACTGTATGTTGTTGTTGAGCGTCTACTGGGAATATCAGACCACACCATTAAAGGAGTACTTGTTCTTAACTAAACATAGCTGTGTATGTAGCATCCTCTTACTGGAAAGTGAAGAGACTGTGCATCAAAAGTAGCATTCACACATTTCTGGATGTTTCTTTGTGTTAGTTTTTCATGTTTGTTTTTTATTCCACTCCTACGATCCAGAGGATGCCTTCTCCGATTTTCCGTTACTTTTACCTTTCCTCTCAGCCGGCCAATATCCACACAGCATCCATGTGTCCTGATGTGTCAGACTTAGAGATGCTGTTTTTATATTTCAGGCTAAAAAGGAAACACCTGTGTGGGCATGCTTCTTCTTCTTCTT
>NW_013952767.1:357943-369124 GCF_001266775.1 Austrofundulus limnaeus
TGTCTGTTCTTTATTTAATGTAGAAATACATTTTAAGTCAATTTTAAAATTAATTTAATTATTAACAGCAAAATAAACAAATTTAAAAAGCAAAAGATAATGACAGAAAATATTTGAGAATCTTTGGTCTAGCATGTCATAATTTTGCATTGAGGCTATATAAATACAGTCATCCATCCACTACTTGTACCTGCTTTTTCTTTCCGGATTGCGGGTTGCTGGTACCCATGTCCAGCWGTACCTGTTTGAAAGGCGACACCACATAGAAACAAACTATTTACACACTCAGTCACTCACTCAAAGGGAAAATTTAGAGTCAACAKTGAACCTAACATTAATGTTTTTGTTTGTGGGAGGAAACCAGAGTACCCAAAGAAAATCCACTTATGAACATGCAAATTCCACCCGCAAAGGTCCCAGGCCTTGATGAGATCTTGTGACCTACACATCRAAAGGCAACAGCTCAACAACCTGCAACACTGTGCTGTCCTAAATACAGTCAGAATCTGGTTCAATTTCAATTACAACCAGTTCTGTTCATTTCGTTTTTTTTCGTTTCATCATCCTTCATAGAAGGCAACCAATGACCTATTACAGTCAAAGGTTTTCCATCGTTAAAGTTCCAATGTGGGTGCAACCCCTACATTGGTTTTACCACACTGTTCATTTAATTCCACCTAAATGAGTCCAACCCATTATAGTTCAGTTATAGGCCTTTTAGGACTTCTGGCAATTATACATTATTAATATTAAAAGGATATTGGCCTGTTTTGCTTGAAGTTGTTTTACAATTTATTTTATAAGTATTTCATTCAAAGGGAGTTTGATTTTCTTTGAACAAGWTTTTACAAGAGGTGGGGTGTTGTCATAAACCAACAAAAACATTTTCTCTGCTATGTTACAATAGTAGGTTGGTCCCAGCTGGAAAGCAGCTATGTTCCTTTCTGGGTTAGTCAACATCGTCTTCAGTAAAATACAGCAATTATTTTGTACAGTATCATAATGCCTGCTTTGTTTCTCCTGTTTCTTTGCTGTAACATCTTTATTGTTAAGTCTCAGCAAAGCGGAAAGGAAAACAATAGGGACCCCCYTGAAGAGAACATTAGCTCAGCCAGCTGTTCATTCACCAGAACATTATATAGACACCAGATGTGTGCATGTTCTTGGCTGAGCCGCCCAATTGTGGTTTTGGAAGTAGACAGGTTTAACAATCTCATTATCACCACAGGGAGCCATCATCAGCCTTCTTTAATTGATGCTAACAAACAAGTATGCTTTAGTTAAGCTTCTTTATTTAAAAAAATGACCTTGATTTTGGTGTGATTTTTTTAAAAAAAATATTAATTTGCAGAATTACATAGTTCAGGTGGTTTGAAACCAACTAGAGGTCTTTTGTGTGCGTCTTCAGATCCAACCCTCACAGCTGCCTGTTTTGTTGAATGATTTGAAATGTATTTTTTTTGTCCATCTAAGTTAAACCTTTGGGAAAAGGAAGGCTGGGAATAACGCCCATCATTGCATACTATAAACGAAATGCATGAATCAATTTTTGTATTTTGGTTACAACAGCCTAGCTTTAACTTTTCATTTAACTCTTTTTAATTTGCAAGTTTGTTTCTTAATAAAAGTCTGCTGTTACCTTTTGAGTTAAAGTGCCTGTTGCATCAAATTTTGTCATAAAATGAATGCATTTTTGGAAATGTATCATTGATAACAAAAAAAAGGCAATTCATGTTGCCAAGATGAACAGTTAAGATGCATGTGAAGTACCAAAAGTGATGACAACAGTGAATGTCTTTATGTAAACAGAACATTGCTTCAATGGCTAACAACAAAAACTGTGGAAAAGATTCTTTTTCTTTAAATTATTTTTGCGTAACCATCAGAGAGATGACGAAGTGTCAGCGTTCAAACAAGGTGGAACTCGATGCCAAAGCATTGATTGGTATGCCTTTGCCTGCCTTAGACATGTTTGCCTTTGAAAAACATGCTAGTTTTATTTTACCAATCGTCATAACTGACCTTGATCTTTGACCCTTTGATGCCCAAATCTAATCAGGCTAAGTACTACCCTAATGGAATTACTATGCCTATTTGTAGGTAAATATAGAATTTCATTCAGGAGATATCATGCACGAAGGACAATAAACAGAGAAAAGGGAGTTCCTTTTCTTTGAGTTCCCCTTTGATGTCACTTCCTGTTTTACTTTGGCTGAGCCTAGATCAAAATGAAATATGCCAGAATGAAAAAAATGGGTAAAATTTTGTGTTTAATGCGAAGTTTCTTAAATACAAATGTTTTCTTTGACTTTTTGTATTTGAAAGATATTCATGTCACAGGCACTTTAAACACCAACTCAGTATTTGATTGGTGAAAATCCAAATTTTTGATAATTCTTTAACATTTTGTTAATTTTCATGATACATGGTAATTAATTCTTTTGTCTTTTATGTGTCAATTTGGTTGGAATTAGGTATCATGAACTGGACATTGAGAAAAGCCTAAGGGATAACTTGAGCTACAAAACACTCATTGAATATCCGGTGCTGCACGTTGTTCTCAGAGATTATTGGAAAGACTATCCCCCGAAAGGAACAGGTAAGAAAATTTGCATCACGTTTTATTACTAACTCGTAAACTACATCTTGTTTTTTTTGCCTTTCCGCTGCTAAGCAAATACTGTGCAGTCCCTAGACGCCATGCTCGCTAGTCTCTGCCAATTCCATCAGCATTGTATCATGTCCTTCTCTCTCCAGCTGAAGCTTTAAGACTCACTGTTCCCTTATTTTTTTCGCTATGGCAACATGTTACCCCAGCGGAAATGAGCGTGTTCTGCTTAGCATCATACACACCAACTTAACCTCAACAGAAACTGTGGCCAAAAAGAGGATCAGACATGGCTTGAGGTCATTTTCATGAATTCTAAGCAGAAAGAAAATTAGAAAGCAGGATATTAGAGTGTATTTTTCTTCACTCGGTTGTCATTCCTCCAGCTCTGGGTGGTGAGGGCTGAGAGGTGTCAGTCATGTGAAAACAGAACTACATATCAAGAAGAGGCATGCTCTTCTTATGTGTGCAAAGCATTGTTAGAGTGTGTTTATGTCAGTTAGGTAACATGGTTTCAGAACACCACACAAACCCAGTATCATTATACTGTCAGAACAGACTGGACAAATGAGGTCAATTTAGTCTGAGTGTGTGTTTTCAGTGATAAGACCCTGGTACCCTGTTGTTTCCTATAATGCTAGCCACTGAAACATCCTGATAATTGCACATGCCATGGCCTGGGAAGCTGGGTAGGAAGTGATAGCAGGCAATTGGACACTGTGGAATATCTACTGAGGTCATGGTGGAAGTCTGCAGCATGCAGTTGGCCTGTGTTTAGCTAAAAAATACCTTTGACCAGTTAAGGCTTAGTTGTAATAAATTGTTGACTTTACTGTTGTCATTTTGTGAACTTACATGATTTGACTTACAAAATCTACCTTTTGTTAAATGTCTGCTCTCTAGAAAAAAGTGCTCAATTGAAGAGATGGCAAAGAGGCTCTGATATCTGCTTCTACCTTGTCCACAAATCGGTCCCAGTTGAAGCACCACRGTTTTTGGCAGACAGATTTCTCCACGCACAATCATAGGATTGGGCATCAGTTGAATTTGAACGATTCTGATTCCGGCTCCTCGTTTCCATGTGTTAGATTATTAACCTTATTATTGTCTTATTCCACTTGCAATTTATTTCACTGTCCATTTGCGCACACTTTACCTGYGGATTTTTCTTCATTGGTTTTTGGCAGCTTCTTCCAGTTGGCGAAGTGACCATCAAAACTAAGAATCAAAATTTAAAAATTCTAACAATTCTGGGAGAATCAAAACGTTAGTCTCAGTTCCAAACGAAACTCGAGACATGGTGCCCAACTCTAACAACACCTTTATATCCATCCATGAATTTTGGGTCCATTTGACTAGCTTTACAAAAGTCTGCTTCCAGGTACAGCAGTCAGATTCTGGAAGCAAGTATTTGAAGCAAAATGCAACATCTGAGTGTTTTTAGCATTAACGCCCATGAACAATGAGCGAAAAGTTCTCCTGATGGATTTTGATAAGACGGGGTGGAAGACTCGATGCTGCAAACCAAATGACACAATTTCCGTCATGCAACTGCAACAATGAGACTGGATTTCAGCAGTTCAGATGGAGCATGTTGAGGCCTTTAGTGGCTCAGTGACATAATAGTCACCGGTTGACTTCAACCCTGTAGGCTGTCTTGGTATATTATATCGACACAAACAAACACGTTTGTTCTTCTATCCTCATGGGGACTTTGCATTGACTTTCATTCATTTACTGACTCCTAAACCTAATCAAAACTCAATTCACATATTAGTCTTAAATCAAAGCCCGGACCCACCAGTAACATTTCTCCCAAAGGGGACCGGGCATTTGTCCCAATAAGCAACAGTGGGTCCTAACCAGAATGTGTGTGCTTGGACAATGGTTCCCACCAGTTAGCAAAAACACAAAAACATACATCATTCAGACATTAAAATAAATTGAAATACCCTTGACAGACCACTAGGTGGTAAGAATGTCCACATTAACAACGTATGAAAAAATAAATAAATAAACGCATTAAAGAAAAACAGCTTCAACGTTGTTTTGAATCACAAAATAATAGAGAGCTTGTACAACAAAGGCTACAAAATCATCAATTCTAAAAAAGCTGTATCTTTGTACAATTCAACCATAAACAGAGCAAGGGAAAAAAAATCAATTTTGAAAGTAGTTTTATTTTTTATTTATTTTCTTTATTGGTGACAACAGAACATTGAAATGCAGCAGAAAATCATGTGCWCATGTCTTTAGCTGTTTTACCTCTGAATTAATTTAAATATATTTTTATCTATAACTAAAACAGCTTTTGAGTCCAGATTGTATTTAWTGTCCTTTCCCTGGGTATTTTCATACACAGAATAAAACAAAATGTTGTTTCTCACCAGCTATAMAGTGCCTTACATATACATCTATATTCATAAATATACTCATCATACAAAGTACAAACATACACTTGCTAAACATGGCTAAAAAACACACCATAAGAAGTTTAAAAATAATTAAAAACCTCAAATAGTTCATAACAATAACTAATAAAAATACATCTAAAATAAGAGCACACCCTTCCACAGACAGAATCATTTATCATGTGACTGTTACTTGTAGAGGTGACCCTGCAAGTTAAAGCTAAAAACTATTCATACTGATGCATTTTACTTCTAATTATCCAATGAATGGGTAAATGTAAAAGTTAGTCTTTGTTTTGTTGTTTTTGTTTTCACATTCTAAGGCTCAGGTTTTGATCAGTTGCTTGTTTTGTTTTGTGCAGGATGTTTTTTGGACCGCAGCTTTTAGCCAGAAGCTGTGTGCACATTAGCTGTTGACAACAAGCAGCTGCGAGAACAGTAAAAACACAGGAGTTGGCCTCGGCGCTGCATTTCCTCAGTCATGTCTGGTTTCTTTAACGCACACCTTTCAGGCTTCCACAGCTGAACCTTAAATCAGTCAGTGCTTCATATAAAGATGTGTGGAAGTGTGGGCCTGTCGAATCAAGCTTTACAGTGTAACAGCAAATCTAAGAAAGTGGTGAATAACAYTATAACACTGTGTTTATGTTACTTTACAAGACTGGAACAAGAGGACAAGACTGAGTTCTGTTTTGAATAGAATCTAAAAGTACACCGTTAAATGTAATAAGTTGACAAAAAAATGCCTTAAAGTTTTAGCTTTTCTGTTCTTTTCAACCATCACACATCTTTCTGCTTTCTTTCAGCGTAACTAATCAACTGGTTCCATCTTCTAGCATGAAATTAAACTATAACGTTTCTAAATACTTCTTTCTTCCCTGGTACTTTCGTTTATTTCTTTTATATACAAGTTTGGGCTCGACAGAGTTTTACTGTCTGCAGTAGTAAACATGAAAGATGATGTTCTTCAGAAATGGGGTCATATCGTTTCAGCCCGACCTGTGTCGGCATGCAGCGGCCCTGCAACAAGGAATGTCTGGATGGACCAGGAGGAAGAGGAGACCAAAGTTTCACCACAAAGACGAGGGTCCTCTACACCAGTGGGAGCAGATATCTGCTCAGGAGCTCAAAAGTTACCGCCCAAAACCGAGCCACCATTGGAAAAAAGGGCAAAGAGAGGAGCAGCTGAGGAGGAACGGGAGGAAGGAGAGGTCAGTAGTGATGAGGAGGACCCAAATCAGAGTGAAATTGTTCCATTTTCTGAGAACTGTGATGATGCTAGAAGTTCTTTGAAAGACATGGAAGATGCTGATGATAGCAGGGATCAGAGTCTAGGTGAGGCCTTTGCTGAGTCTGCTGAGCCCTCAGCTTCCAGAGAGGCTACTGAAGTCACCATGACTAAGGAGGATCCTGCGAGAGAGCCAGAAACTGTTCGTAGTGTTCCTTGTCGACATGGAAATGAGTCTGCTAACGCTGCAGACAGCTGCCAAATGGAATGATAACACAGAGACACTGATGTTAAAACGACTGAAGCGGCAAAAGTATCTGACAGGAAGAAACTGTCACATTATGACAGCAGAACTCCTCAAATCTGCAAAGTATGTTAGTATTGTGTCTGGAATAATTCAAGTGTTTTTGTTGTGTTTTCTCAAATAAAATCTTTGTTTTTATGATACTGCATTCTAGTTTCTGTGGCGCATGATCTGCATAACTGTTGAGAATTTTTAAATTACTCTTAAAATTATATGTTTTCTGAATTTGTTGTTATTTTTTTATCAGGTTGCTGCTGTTTGTAATTTTTTAATATTAAATCCCCCCAGAGCAGGGGTCTGCAACCTTTATGATCAAAAGAGCCATTTCTGCTACTTGGCTCACTAATAAAATGTGTCCAGAGCCGCAAAACAAACCACAACTGTGATTAACAACTGGTGGTCTGTGGGCCTTTTCGAGGCCTTTTCAGGAATCTTCACTGCCAGTGGAGGTGACATTATAAAACTTAGAAATATATTGTGAACTTTATTATTTATTACTATTTTTACACATCAGGACAAATGGAAAGACCATATTCATATAAACAAGAAAAAAATACCGTACAGAGTTCATACCAAATTTCATAAAAACTAGTACAACTGAATTATTCAGGCATTTTTTCCCTAAATCTTAACATGTAGTCTTCAGATTCTTTTAAGGTGATTCTGATGGATTTGAGAGAAAGATCATAGAAAGAAATAGGATTATTTAAGTTAACAACAGGCTACCATGAGCTAGCATGTTTTCCTTYTTGTACTAGTAGTATTGATCACATACAGTATTTGCATACAGATTGATTTTTACTGTGAGTATAAAAAATTATTCTGTTATGTTTGGTCACATTTTRAAAGAGCCACTGCAGAGGGACCAAAGAGCCACATGTGGCCCTAGAGCCGCAGGTTGCAGACCCCTGCCCCAGAGCAGCTAATAAATAAATCTTTAACTTTCAAAGCATTTGCAAAGTACAAAATGTCTCTCAAGTGCCTTATAAAACAAATGTGGACTTGAAGGATCTAGTAGCATGTTGCTTATCGAGATCGGTTAAAGTTTGCAAATTAAAACACTTTGTCAGAGGGGGGCAAAAATCATGTGAAATCCACCTTTTTTTTAGCTGTTAAACTGCATTTTGTTGCGTACTTGGAGTGTCTAGTGCAGAAAAGATACAGTATCTTTATATTCTGTTTGGGTCATATTTTTCAGCTCGTTCAGTTTTCTCTATTTTCTATGACATTTTCKAAACTATTACATCACAGTAGCAACAGAACTGCCAAATAAGGTCAGGATTCACCAACTACAATTTGGTCTTCATTCTCCTCTGGCTCTGAGTCAGACTCTGGATTCAACATGTGAGACTGGATGGACAAGTCTTTCCTTGTTCTCATCTTCTAATTTGTGAATAAAAAGTTTCTGCACAGCTATATAGTTGTAAACCCCTCTATCCGAGTAGAATGGACCGCTCTGATAGCTGGAGACACACTCCTAGACACACCCCAGAAAAGGGGCGGGCCTTAATAAGGGGGAATTCAGACCAAAGCAGTTCCACTTTATATAGAYGCCAACTGATGATGATTGATTTAAATGTGAAAAAGGATTTAAAAGCAGAATAAGTCCACTTTAAAATTAGGTAGTTTTTCATAGATTAGAATGGCTCAAAAAGAGACCTAAAAAGTTAAATAGTAYGTGTCTGTTTTATCCTAATAAGTGTCTCTGTTGATGCTGGTTTTAAAGTGGAAACTAATAGAAAACAGGCCAAAACTAACCTGGTCCTTAGCTTTGAAGTTAAGTGGATCCCTGTGTCAGGTCTCAGTAAGTTCATTAGTCTCGTTTTTCCATCAGCTACTAAAAGTTAATGTTGACGTGCTCGTTTTTCCTGACACCTCTGGGTGTCTCCCAGTGTGAGTGTAATTTGCGAATGTGAAGTCTCTGTGTACCATTTTCTTACTTAATATTAGCTTGTTACAACAAGTTGCCAATCATAACTGCCACTGTAGCTCTTTGCTGGTTTTCTGCTCCTGGATGTGTTTTTAAAACCCCTGCTAACCTTTTATTTTTTTTTTACATTATCCTCAATGGATGTCTGGCTTGTGATGACACATTTTCCACCCATTTGCAAATGGTGTGGTGTTCTCACGTGTGTCTGTGCATCCTTATGTGAAGAGTTATAATGTAAATACACTGAAGCGTTGCTGTACAGTCAAGGCTGTAGGGGTGCTCCGTATGCTACAGCACTCCCCTTTGTAAACGACTAGAAATAATTGCAAAAATAATGTCACTTAAAAAGAATTCTGTTTATGATAACCTATTTATTCACCTGACATTCTCACAGCCCCCTCTGTAAAACATATTTCCATCACTATATTTACATTTTGATCTACGTTTTCAGCCTTTTTTTAATGAAGAATGGAAGTTTAAAGTGCCGGTTAAGTACAAGGTAAGCCCGTATGCTGTATTTGTTGTTTTGCATAAAGATTTGCAAGTGATTTAGTGTGACATAATCCATCTAAGACTTATGACCCACCCCACCGCAGGGGGTCATATTGTTTATACTGTTTTATTTATTTATTTTTCCCAGTAATCTTTGGTCAACCGTAGCATGGAAATGGCTGGACTGATCAACRTGAAATTTGGTAGGAATATAGATGTGTCCGACCTACACTGAGCCAGCCAACAGTTTTACGATAGACCCCATATTTAAGGAGGGGGCTCCATCCAAAAAGGGGGTGTCTGGACATCAAAAATGCTTATAACTTAAAAACTWTTCAACATAGGAGCTTCGGATTCTTATTTTATTTATTTCTTTTTTGTTTAACGATGATGAAGGGCTATCCATCAGGCCCATCAATGAGCCCCACCCCTTCTGGACCCTCACCCAAAATGGAATATCTGTTCTGGAGTTCTGAGTTCTGGTGCACTGATGCGTTGCATACATGTGCGGGGTCATATATGCTATGCTGTATCTAGTTTTCTGCTGGTAGCTGAAATGTTTTAGCAAGTTTTTTATGTTTTTATAATATCTTTAAGAATTGTTTTCCTACAAAATTACCAGCTGACCACCGTCGTATTTAACCAACAGATTTTACTCAGAAAGGCAAGAAACCAATACAACTGAAAAAGTCTTTTTAATTTTAGTTCTGTTATTTGTAGGCTGCCTTGTATCTTATTAACATGACTGTTTCAATATGGCACTGATCAAGTTCCATCTGCTGTCTGTATGAGATCAGAGACCAGAAAACTTTAATGTGCTGTTTTCCTTGTGAACAACTCTGTATTCTTTGTATCCAAAGGGACATAACAAGGTTGGAAGTGTAATGTTCTCTCAAATACTTGAACATCTGTTTTGCTGGGCTTTTTTAATGACKGTTAAATTACACATTTTATTTGATCAGCTCTCTTAAATTTCTGTCTCATTAAAGTGACACAATAAGACCACCAAAAAGCTCGGTCTTTGTTTCTCAGCAGTTAAAAGTAATTCTGAGCTATTTTAGTCTTAAGATGGTGCGGGCATTGGAAATAATGCCTCAGTTGAACTAAATGGGCTTTGAACTTTCTGAACTTGGGTTGCCCTACATTTGTCTTGATGTGGTGCTTAAGGCAGAGTTTTATTGCTTGCAGAGCTTGTTGTTGTAAAAACCAGTTTGAAGGGCATATCTTTGCTGGGATGGCCTTCTCAGTAGTCTGGATAGGCAGATAGTAAATGGCGAAATTACTTTCCAAAGCTTTTTATCAGCCATTTTCACACACAGATTGTTGACACTGACATTGTCACCCAGTCTAAATCCTTTCATATTTACATTTACATTAATTTATTGATTAGATTTGTTGGTACTCTTACAACATGGTTGAAACAACAATTCATTTATTTGTTTTGGGAAGATTYTGATTTGAGCGAGGCTGAGTAGTTCCCATGCTTCTCTCCAAGTGATGCAGCTCATGTGGTTTGACATCAGTTAAGATCTGATTGGTGACAGACAGACTTATGTCTGATTGACTCTGGCAGTGATGCAGGCATTTTCCTAATACTAAATACTTCAGGCTGATTTGTAGTCATGAATTCAGTTCTTGAAACTCTCACATCAGGAAGAGAGTCAAGGTGAACCTCTAGCTCTTTTGCATTTAAAAAGACTGAKATGCAGTTCTTACATGGAAATGAAATGGATACCTCCTACACCCACTCCTCACTGTGGGACCGTACCTGTTAGATAAAGACTTCATGGATTTAAAGGGGGGGGGGGGTATTATGAAAAAATGATTTATTTTAGCTTTATATTAAGTTATAATGTCATTCCCTCATCAAAAACATACCCAGAGTTTTGTTTTGACTCATGCATGCATGCATGCATGTCTCCTATGGTAGCTGTGTGGAGCTGCCTAAACAGTTGCTGGTACAAAGCTCCGCCTATTTACACAAAGCTCTGCCCTGGAGCTCAGTCCCCAGCTCCCGCCCGACAGAGCACTCCCTCCTCAGAAGCATTGTTTTAAAAAATGTAATGAAGTGGGAATGTTGGAAATGGTAGGAGGTTCTCAAAGAGACAGAGGCCAGGTTCAAGTTGTTTAGACAGACTATGATCCATCCATCCATCCATTTACTTCCGCCTATCCGGGGTCGGGTCGCAGGGGCAGCAGCTTCAGAAG
>NW_013952767.1:372607-388719 GCF_001266775.1 Austrofundulus limnaeus
CCATTCGTGAACAAGATCCCCAGATACTTAAACTCCTCCACTTGAGACAGGGCGACCCCCCTGACCCGGAGAAGGCACTCTGCCCTTTTCCGGCTCAAATGTGACTATGATACAAAACCAAATTTATTTTGATGTATACAGCTTTTTAAAAACAGAATTACTTGATTGGGTTATAGACTTTTTTTGATCAAGGTCTTTTTATTAATTTTTTTAACAAACCACAAAAAGGAACAGACTTACAAAAACACAAAACAAAACACACACCCCCAAAATCTCTCCCATCCCTCCCCTCCTATACCGGATCCACTGAAACAACCAAAATCGATCTTGTATTCGTACAAGTGATACAATGAACAGGTTTGTGTATAATGAAACAATATTTAACCTTTACACAAARTTATCTGCCGAAAGTTTTTCTACATAAGATAAAAATGGCTGCCAAATGTCAAAAAATTTGTTTACAGATCCCCTAACAGTATATCTAATCTTCTCTAAATGAATGTAAGACATAACTTCTCCTAATCAATGACCATATACTGGAGGATGTGGATCCTTCCATCGAAGAAGAATAAGTCTTCTAGCTGATTGGGTTATAGAATTTAACTACGTGACTGGTAAAAACATAATACCCCCTTTAATACACAGATAAGTATTTAAAAGAAATCTTTACAATTATAAATGATGTATCATGTTTAAGAAAAAGACTAAACATCAGGGCACATATGGTGATCATTTGTCCTAATATGCTTTTTRCTTGCATGCATAATTGCCAGTTTGCACCAACACAAATAAAGCACATGTAATTGCATTAATCCAACCCAGTTGCCCTTTTTTTCCATGACACAGCCGAATCACAAGATGCAAGCTAAATATCTGATTGAATTAGAGAGTAAATTGTGTTTTAATAAAATAGTGAAGGCCCTAAAAGTCTTCATTCCTTCACAATAGTGGAAACCACATCATAATTATGCAGCTTAGAGGAGACAAACGTCTTGGAAAATCCACGATTCTCGGCACAAATGTGGGTCCCCACCACTTAAGACATTTTTAAAAAACTTTTTTAAAATCATTKTCAAGAAACCAGCCTTTTATGTATTATTTGTGAAAAAAACAAAACAAATGATTTCTCATTACCTTCATATAAAGTGCTGTGCTTTAATTATCATTATTTGATAGGTTGTTTAAAATCCCCAAGGATCTGATTTAAAACTGGTTCTTTACTAAGTTGCCTGTTCCAACACAACACTTGACACATTCCTTTAGTTTAGAAATTGTTGTACTTTTTAATGTCTCATAGCTCAGAGTTAAAATTCTTAACAAAAAAAAATAAACCTTCAAAAGGAACAGCAGCTGTGCCAACAGTTAGCTCAGATGATGCTATGCATGCCCCCTGGAGATGATCCATCCCGCTGGGTGGTGATGTAAGACGCCCCAAAGACTGAACACTGCCTCTCCCATCAACATTTGGCATGTCGGAGCAAACAAATCACTTCAGTAGCCAGCAGCAGCCATCTAGGGACAGCCAAGAACAGTCCTACGACCTGCGAGGGAGTAAACTAATTTCCCCTATCTGCTCATCGGTTATTTTTTTTAATGCAATTACAACTGGGGCTGGGATGGGTGGTGTCAGAGGACTTGCATCAGTTTGACGGATGTGTGTGCCGTCACGCTGAGAGCATTGACGTGTCCCACACCCTGAAATAACTTCTTTTACGTCATTGATTTTTCATTTAATGTTGAACCTTAAATGTCCGAAAAACATATAAGTGCTTGTTTATGTCAGCTTTTGYCTTGGTGAGTTTTTCAATGTTTACCCAGAAACGGCTGTTTCCTCTCTCGTCCAGCAGATGGCACTTTATAAAGCTAGTTTCTGCCTCTGGATTTGTGACCAGACTCCAACCACCTCATTCCCCCACCCCCTGCCCGCACAACAGTAAATATTAACCTGGGGTTATAGACAGGGGGGCCGTAAAATGGTTGACATCAGCCTTTAGCAGCAGCCAGCGTGTTGTAATGTCCACCCCTGGTCCTCTGAGCTCCTGGTTGTGCAGCATTACGTAGTCCTTGATGGAGCTTTAATGCAAAAGCCTTTGTCATATAAACACGTTTCAGGTTCAGGGAATGAGGTAGTGGTGGAGTGATTTAATTGCAGGGCTGTGTGAGAGTCTCGTTTGCCTGAGACTTTGATCGTTTTAGCAGGGTTTTTTTTTTTTTCTCTGCTTGCTGGCATGTTGCACTTTCACTCTTACAATAAACCTTATTTTTTGGGCTCCCTGAACAGGCCCAGGATTTTTGAGCTTGTCTGGACATCATAAAGGAATGCGACAGATGATGGACAGTGTTGCTCACATAGCATGCAGATTTAGTTACATAACCAAGTAAGCTGCGTTCTCTTATCAAAATAAATGATTGATAGCATGGCAGTTACCAAACTTTGAGGGACAAGGTGGATTTTTTTTTTTTGCAGGAAGCCAAAAAGAGCAAAACCAGGTCTCCCTGAAAGTGTTTTGACTGTAAACTTTGTCTGCAGCAGGGCAGCCACACATCTTTGTGATTAGGTAAATCTCAGAAGCCTTTCATGTCAGCTTCAGTGGGTACATCCTGTGCGGCAGCTCAATCAAAGCCTCAGCCTGTTATTAAACACGCTCGATCAAGACTTGTTGCCAGGAGCCATGCAGGAAAGCTGAAGAGGCCGTGTAGTGTTAGATTGGCAAACTTTTAATAGTTAGGGGGAGATGATTTGCCCTTTAGTGTGGATACAAATGAGACTTGGGGAGTGCTTGTATAAATTTGGAAAGGCTTCTCTGGTAAAGTGAACATGTTGCTCTGAAATATTTTCCAACATCTGCCGCCCATCAGGATGTCTGCTTTCTGAGCCACTGCTGCATTCCTGAGCCGCTCCCTCTACCTGGATCTGAAAAGAAGCTCTTCCCCGTCGTTGCCCCCAAGCCGTGTGCTCGGTGCCCCGGTTCAAAGAGCACTGGTGGCGTTTGTTCCGTGCAGCTGCGAACATCAAACCAAGCGAGAAACAAAACATACACTTTGTGAGAGTCGTATTTAATCATTAATTTCACATTGCATGTTTTATGACTATTGTGACCGTAAAAACGACAGCTAAAGTGATAAGGACATTTCCATTCCSTGTCCTCAATGTGGTCTTCCCCTTTTCTTCATGCTTGTTAATATCTGGAAGCCAAATGAGAGACTTGAGCCCTTCCTGCTCCTAAGAGTTGTTTACAACTATTTAGCAGACTTCTGGAGTTTAAGACCCTGCAGAGACGAATGAAACTCGCTTTTAAGGGCAGCTGCTAATGAATTGGGTCAATTTGGTAGTAGGTGAAAAAAGCAGGAATGCATTAATTGTATACAGCCTATTGTATACAATTATGGTCATTGTCTTTTTTTGCATGGTGTCTAATCCCGGCCCATTCAGGGTAGCACTTAAGATTCTTGGCATTCTCCTACACTCAATGCTACTCATGGTCTTAATCTGCCCCCCCACCCCCCCACTCCGAATCAGTCAAGTGAATGGCTTGGCCAGATCAAATGAAAGCAGAATGGCATTCCAAAGCACAGAAAGTCAGGAGATGGAGAATCCAAGTTTGTGTTATATAAAAACACGCCGACCCTGCTTGCTGTTTTTTTCCCCCTGTGAATCATTTGGTTTTACTGAATGACATAACAGGACAAGTTCCTCCTTCAGTACTGGCTTTAAGGTACCCGCCTCCACTCCTTGTTTGCTGTTATGCAGTAAAGATTGACCAGGCCAAACTAAAGCAGTGTCATATTTCATAAATAAGTTTTATTATTGCATATAAAATTAAACCATTTTACAATTTATTCCAGTATTAYACATAATATCCAAAAAAAGTAACTACATATTTTAGATAAATAATATTAAAACCAATATTAAAAACATTCATTCATCTTTTGACATGTTTCGTTTATATATATTACAAAGGGAGATCAATAGCTGCCACAAAGCATGAACAATAATGCCCACGTCACAAATGAATGAAACCACACACTTGTCAAACAAGTCGAGGGTTTACATTTCGTTGTCTTATTCTGAAGATATAAGATGGTAGGCTAATTGAAATAGCGCATGTGCATACCTACATATGCACACAAGTCTACAGTCTGGGTCATGTCTGAAATAAAAGGATCAAAATATACATATATCGGCAACTAGCGTTAATGTACAAATATTAATTACATCTGGCTCCATGACGAAGCTACTTTAGATGCTCCATTAATATGAAGCAGTTTAGATAAAGAATGCTGATGTAGTCACAGCAAACAGTGCACTTCATTGAGTCCTCATGATGTAAGCCCACAATTCCTTGGGAATCTAGTTACAACAAGAAGGTGGTAGTTTTTGTACACCCCTGCATTTGTTTAGACTGCCGTTGGCTGCCAGTGATGCTGCTGATCTTTGTCGCACTGAGGGGTCGGGGTGCTCGTCACCCATCAGTCTCTGAACTTGTGGATGTCGTTGGAGAGGCGGTAGGTGGGGTACGAGGCTTCGTTGGCGTGTGGACAGTTGTAGGTGCACTTGCAGGACTCGATCATCATGACGTTCTTGTGGAAGGTCTCGCCGTCGTCACAGCGGAACTTCACCCGGATGGTTCTGGTGTCGTGGGGGCTGCAGCAGCGGCCGTCCACGCATGATCCACAGTATCTGGGTCKGTACTTCTTCACGCTGGAGCAGCCGGCGTAGGTGAACTTCGATGGCTGGCTGGACTTTTTGGTTCTGCTACACTTTTTTCCTTTCTGCARAAGGGACGAGGAGCGGGATTAGTTATGCACACAGATCTGGCAGTGGTGTGTTTCCAGTATTATGCACACTTCTGTARCACTCAGACATGGTTTGTTCAAACTCACCTTAAGGCTATAGTAAGGTGACTGGGTGCAAGGCCGCACTTCACAGATTCGGGTCTCTCTGGCCAGCTTGCACTCGCTGTTGTTGTTGGTAATTCTGGTGGATATGCCAGTTCCACAGCTCTTGGAGCAGGGAGACCAAGGTGTGGTTTGGATGATGCACTTCTGGCTGTCGAACATGTGGAATTCAGGTTGTGGTCTGAATGCTGTGAATAAAAGGGATAAACTCATTAGCGAACAATGATTTGTCTGTTTGGACTGCACAAGCGTTCATACGAAAATAATTTTCAATTCAAAATGAAACTTTCTGTTCTTACCAGGTAGGGACTTGAGTCCTCCCTTGAAAATCTCAATGAGCTCATTCTTCTTGGTGAGGTCTTTTTCCTGCTCATCACTCACTTTGTCTTTGCCAAAGATCTTCTCTAAGATGTCTGTCTCTTTGCCGTCATCGCACACCCACTCCTCACAGCACTGGCCAGCTACTTTGACCAGTCTGGGGTTGGCACAGCCCAGGTTGGGCAGGGAGAGCTCCTGCGGGCACAGTGGGACACATCCCACCGCTCCATCGATGCATGTGCACTGGTGTTTACAGTTAGGCTGGAAGCTTTCTCCRTTCTGGTAAATCCTGCTGTTGTACTCACAGGGTCTGCCTTCCAACTTGGCTGCATTGGGGAGAGAGGAGGGAAAAAAACAGAAGGAAAGAAATGTTATTCTTTCCTGCTCTGCTCAAAGAAGTCTGCTAAAGTCATCACATGGCTGCCAGATAAGGATCAGTTAAACTGTGAAATTCTTCAGGCTGCCTGAGGAGTCTCTTTCCCATCAGTGGGCTTTGAGGTTTTGACTAGTTTCTCCCTAGCTGCATTCCTCAGTGCTGAAATCACTCGGATCCCACTCTTGAATAAAAGCCCACCCCTCTTTTATTTCGATAAAAGACTCCACGCTAATTCAAAAGCACGCACATCTGGAGATGATGGGTCTGTATACATACCACGGCAGATGCCTCGAGTYGTGGGAGCAGCCAGACTGGCCCCAAAGTTGCACTCCAGCCCTTTGGTGTGGTCGCAGGGCTCGGTCAGGCTGCAGTCCTCRTTCAGCTGCCTGGCGCAAACTTTACAGCAGCCGCAGCCGTCCAGGACCACGCTCACGCCAGGTGCGCACTTCGGCATCTCCAGGGGACACTGACACATGGAGGGGCAGGAGGAGGAGAGCACCTGAACAAACAACAGGACATTCACGGGATTAGACTATACACTCCACGGGAAAAGTTAAAACAAGGCAGCACATTCATCCTCTCTTTGGTTTACAAGCAATCTATGATTAGTGAAAGAATAAAAACTCACCAGGTGAAGACTTCCGAGGAAGAAAAGGACAAAAGTAGGCATCAGCATCTTGGACAAATAACGCGTAAAGAGGGGTCCTTTAAGAAAAGTTTGTCTTCGGAGAAGTCCTTTAGATATTCCCTGTCAGTCGTTTGTCTCTTCTGTTTGCTGCTCGTCTCTAACTTTTGAGTCTCCTTTAGAGTAGATGAGACTCTCAGTGAAACGCTTGCAGTCTGCTGAAGTCTGGCCACCTCCACACTTATATACTGTAGTGGGAAGCTGACGTAGTGCCTACTGAACTGTGGCCAAAGAATGYCAGGAATGTTTCTCGGCGCATTTTCCATCCAAGACCCAAGCTCCACCCTGTCTATACCTTTCTCTCTCTCTTTATTTTTTTTTCTTGCTCAAATGGATTTTTTCCCTCTCCTGGATCCCATCTGAACACACTTTTCCATCTCACATTTTTCTCTACTTGTTTATCTTCCCTTTCATTTTCCTCATCCGCTCGCTTCTCACATCTATCAACTCGGCTGTATTGTTGGACTTTGTCTGCAGTTTTTTTTAATTATACCGAGAGAAATGTAATAATATATGTGATTATAAACATGGGGCACACCCCACAGTGTTAACACAAAGTGCAGCTGCTAAAAAAATAAGACGGTTTAATATAAAATGATTTCAGTGTCAGATTTCAGTGCTGCATTTGTTGATAAAAACATTTATTTACACTTTTATATCACGTTGCCTTGTTTAAAATAACAATGTGGGTTTTTTTTCTCTGTGAGCCTCACAGAAATACGTTTAAAAGAGTCTATTTCTGGCACTCCGGTGCCTTTATTCAGAGGAGGTAAGCGTTTCCAGATGCGCACCAGAGCTCAGACGTAACAATATTGCCATATTTGGTATGGCAGTAGCCTACATTATTAACATATTTCCCCCCTCTTTGACCAACATTCCTGACAGCTTAAAGGCTTGTTAAATGTTTCCCAGGCAGGGAAATTCTTCYGATTTTTCACGCAAACTGTCCACAGTTTCTTTTTGAGGAGGGGGGGGAGTGAGTCCTGTTAACAAAAGTTGTGTTAGAAGAAGTGGTGGGGGGAGACAGAATCCTTTCTCGGTTTATTTTTTTTTTTAACCCAGGGTGCTGAATAAGTCTCTGCCACCTGAAATGATTCCGTTTGATGAACATTTTTGACCAGAGAGAAACGTGTAGTGCGTAAAGACGCAACGAGCGCGCTTGTTGTTCAGATTCTGAGGATGATGTTTGACTGAAGGGCAGTTTGTTTATTTAGAAGGACCGGCCATGTTGCCACTTGAGTAGCTTTTTATTTAGGCTACACRTGACAGTTTACAGAGCAGCACAGAACAGGACGGCTGGAGAGCCTCTCTGGTGAGTTTGGATTTTTTTTTTTCTCCCAGTTTATTCCGAGCTCAGATCGGAATATATCACACACATTTTACYTAAATTTGCCCATTTTTTATTTAAAAAAATTCCACCAAAGTAAATAAATCTCCAGTTTAAGTTACTCGGACTTGTTTAGTCTGACAGCTGAACACTGAAACCGTCTTCCTCCGTGGGTTTCTGCACGCAGCCGGATTTTTTTCGGTCCATATTTTCCTACTTCCAGTTCAGGACACTAGATGGTGATGTGATGGGATCAGTTTAGTGGGTGATGTATTTTTATTTCTGAGCTGGCAGGACATATTTATGAGCTTGCTGATGTGAGCTTGTTTGGAGAGGAGGTGTGCCCATGTGTGCAGGAGGGGGGCGTGTGTGTGTGTGTGTGTGCGTCTAAGCACACGTGGACTGTCCTGCTGTATAGACTCACTGTGCATGCGTTGGGAATTTCAAAAATCCAACTTAATATTTTAAAGGTGCACTGATGTTATGARTTATTGACTGAACCACAAGTCTCTTAAATCAGTGTTGTGCACTTTTGGTCACGATTCCGATTCTGTGGTTAAATCAGTCCTTCAGCAGGTTCTACACCTTTTAATCAGTCATTCATTCGCATCAGGTGTTGAAGCTGAGACRTGTCTAAAACACTGACACTGCCTCACATTTGTTTTCCTTAATTTTGAGGTTTTGTGTAACGTGAACAGTAGTATGTGGTCATGTCACAGCTTGTTTTGAATGAATGAATGAATGAACCTTTATTGTCAATACACATTATGCTTTTACTATTATGCAACGAAATTGGTTTACAGCCCCCCCCCCCGTGCAAAAAATAGAGTTTTTAAATATAAAGCAAAAAACTAAATTTGAAAGCTAATAATCTACATTATCCAAGCTCTCCTATATATACAAAATGAAGTGAACACTTACAGCATTCAATTATTGCACATTATGTTGTATCCTATATGCACAATGAATGAGAATAACCGCTTGCAGCATCAGTTATTACACTATTGTATTAATATTAATATTGCATTGCACTGTATTGTATTCAATACTATTATTGTTGTATTATTAGCAGCATAGTTTATTGCACTTGTCCCTGTTGGTAGACAAAACCACCTGCCTACTGATGAACTATTGTCACTTAAACGGTTTGTCCTTGTTTTGAGGTGCCGGTAACGTCTGCCTTCACATTAAAGATGATCATCTTTAAAAATCTGTTTCTGAATATAAAGCGAGGATACACTTTCTGATAGCYCCTAAATGCCAGAAATACACTTCCTGGCCAAAAAAAAAGAGAAAGTATCCACCTGGATTTAGCTCAGGTCTATGATGTGGGCTTGCTGCAGTTGGTCAGGTCTAGGTTCAGGTGCTCAAAGATTGAGGTCAGCTGGACCACCTGAATATACTGAATGACCAGGTTCTTCCCTGATAGCACGGCCATATTCCAAGATGACAATGCCAGGATTCATCAGGCTCTTATTGCGWAAGAGTTGTTCAGGGAGCATGAGACATCATTTTCACACATGGATTGGCTCCGCAGAGTCCATTGAGAATCTTTGGGATGTGCTGGAGAAGGTCAGACTCTACCATCATCAATGCAAGATCTTGGTGAAAAATTAATGCAACACTGGATGGAAATAAATCTGGTGACATTGCAGAAGCTTACTGAAACAATGCCACAGAGAATGCCTGATAAAATCAAAGTTAAAGGCGATCCAACGAAACATTGGAGTGTGTGACCTTTCATCTAGGTGGCAACTTTTTTTGTCCATTTTCAGGAACTTAAACATGTTTTGAAATAAACTTTCAGATATTAGTAAGTGGGCGGGATGATGGCTGAGTTGGTAGAGCCGTCACCTCTCAGCAAGAAGGTTGTCAGAGCGAATCCCGGCCTGGGACCTTGTTGTGTAGAGTTCTCTCCGTTCAGGCATGGGTTTTCTCCAGGCACTCTTGTTTCCTTCCACAGACCATGACTGTTAAGGTGTGAGTGAGAGAGTGAATGGTTGTTTGTCTCTATGTGTCCCTGTAATGGACTTTGTGACCTGTCCAGCCCCTCACACAGTGACTGTTTTATATGGGCACCAGTGACCCCCGTGACCCTGAAATAATGAGGCTGGTAAAGATGATGGACAATGTTGTAACTGTTCTGTTCAAACTAGGGCTCAATCGTATGTGATATTGTGAGATGTCTCACGACTGATAACCGCTAATAACATCCATTTAATGGACTGATAACATCAGAACTCGTTGGCTATTTACACATTCAATGTCATTCATACATTAATCCACTAGGGGGCACTGTCGGGACAGTCAGARGCTATTCTATGGGTCTGATAACCTGCTAGAAGGCACAGTCGAGACAGACTGAAGCCATTCTATGGGACTGATAACCGCTAATAACGTCCATTTAATGGACTGATAACATCAGAACCCGCTGGACGTCTCAGTCAGACTATGTATTGTGAAGGACCACATCAAAACAAACAAAGCATTTTTTTTAATAAACTTGTCTAAATTATAGTCATTTTTGTGTTGGTTAAGGTTGATTAGCTCTGTGACCTCTTTGAACTGAATGGACTAGCACTCATTTATTACTATCCACCCATCTATTATCTTTACCTGCTTCTTTCAGGATCACGGGGGCCATTGGTGACCATACCCAGCAGTCACTGTGTGAAGGGTGAGGTACACCATGGACAGGTTGCATGTCCATCACAGAGACAGAGACAAATGAGACGATCATTCATACGCTCTAGTACTTCATTGCAAAGGAGACAAGAGTCTAACTGTTCTGTAATAGTTATGTGCAACATCATCACCTCCAAATGCAGTGTTTAAACGATTTCACAGTAGGTCAAATTCACAGGGATTGTGTGTTTACTTGTGTCTCAGTCGAAATGGAACCCATCGCCAGATCTATAGTTTTAAATCACAGCAGCTCTCTAAATCAATGCTGAGTAAGCGTGTGGTCTTCAGCCTCTCCATTCAGAGGAACAGAACAGAGCAGCTCAACAGATTCCCGTCTTGTTTATTCAGGATTAAATAGAACTGGAAGGTTTTGTGTGTGTGCGCCTTTTGTTTCCTTTCACTGATGGTTTGTTTGCCTGAACCTGCTGCCTGAATGAAACCAACAATAAGACACTCAGGACAAGTCTGAAAAATATCAATCTTTAAAAAGACTGAATGCGAGACAGGGGCTTACCTGTACGGATGAATTTCACTAGATTTATTTGTGAAACTTTGGTTTGCTTTGCCAAATCACCGAATGGGGTTTAAGGTGCAATCCAAGAAGATTCCTGCTGACATCGTGTTTACAAAGAGGATTGAGTCTTAAATGTTAACGTTAGAACAATAAATCCAAACAAACAGATTGAGCTGACTTGTTGAAAAGGCCATTTTATACGAGCCCACTCTGCCAAAAGTGTCACGTTGTTGTGTGGAAACGGTGAAGGACTAATGCAGCCACAATGGGTAGACGAAGAACAAATAATTAAACAGAAAGCTTTGTGTTGTCAGGGAACACAAAAAGCCTAAAGGCAGCACTTTTTGTAACACAAACAGTAGTTAACATGCCAGAAAATAAAACTAACAACGMGGATCTAAAATGAATACAATCCTGTTTAAATGTTGGAGAAATAACAAATTACCAAAGACAGGTGGGGTGATTAGTAAAGTGTAAGAAACAGAAAGCAGGACTGGTTGGGAAAAAAAATGAGAATGAACCACAAAAGTAAAATAACATCTGGAGAAATTACATTCTGAGAGGATGCTGAGTGATAAATAACTTCTAAAGAATGATTTAACTCAAATTTTTTTGTTAAAACAAGCAGAATAGTAGCTAAAATCATCAAAACAGCATTAATTTTATCAGTGTTCTCGGTAGGAAGARGTCCAGCCTCAAGTGTTTATGTAACAAAGTGACATCCGATGAAAAGTCAGGAAATGTTACTTTGTGGATTTAGAAGAAAAAAAGAAAAGAAAAAAGTTCTCATCAGCGAGTCTTCAAGTTCAGCGGAGAAAACACACATTTCTCTGTAGTGAGGAATGTGCGTACTCAGCCATGACACTAAATACCGAACTTCAGCTTCACGGTGATGCTTTCCAGCGCGGCTGCTCAACTTTCAGACTTAACAGCAAATATATTCTTTATAAGGAATATATACAATACTTTTAGGCTAAGACACAAAACCTAAACAGTTTTCTATTAAAATGGAGGATGGCAAATAAACAATTTTGTGTTCTTTAAACCAGAGGTGTCGAACTCAGCTTCACCGTTATGGTGGTCCTCAAAGGGCCAGTTGTATTTAACCCTGACTGAACACGAAACATCACATTCCYTGTCTCGTACAGGTAAAATAATCAACATGCATTATGGGAGATGTAGTTTATGGTTAATGCTGGGCTTTTGTCATGATTTTTGTTTTATGTTTTTTTGTTAATATTTTTCAGACTGTTTATTGTTTGGTACTCTTGTCTTTTTTTCTCATTTCTTGTTGTTGTTTTTTTTGTTTGTTTCCTGTGATGTTATCCTCAGTCAGCTTCTCTGTTATTTCTGCCACTTACACCTGTTCTGTAATCACCCAGGTGCTTCCACTTCCCCAATCATCCTCTTGTCTCCATTGCCCCAGTGGATCATTGCCTTATCATGCTCCAAGCCTTGTTCGTTTTTATGTCTCATAATTATTYATGTTAGTCCTTTGCTGCCACATCAGCCTTTTTTTTCATTATTTAATAAATCAGTTTTTTGGGGTTTTACATTCAAGCCATCGTGTCTGCCTACATTATGGGTTCCACCACACTACAAATTCTGACAGCTTACGCTTATTTTAAGACATTAAGACAGTGGTGTCCAAAGTCCGTCCTCAAGGGCCGGTGTCCTGCAAGTTTTAGGAGCTGCCTTGGTTCAACACAGCTGAACCTAAGGAGTGCCTAATTAGTAGGCCTCTGCAGACCTTGACGGCAAACTGAGGAGGCCTAGTAATTAAGCACTACTTAGGTTCAGCTGTGTTGAACCATGAGCAGCACCTAAAACATGCAGGACACCGGCCCTTGAGGACTGACTTTGGACACCACTTCATTGAGACAGAGGTTCTCAAACTGGGGTCCGCGAGAGGTATATTGGGGGTCCTCAAATATTTTTACTAAAATGTTAATTTGATTTTTTTTAAATGCATGGAGAGCAATGAACTAATAAAACAAACATGATAAATGTAATAAAAATATATATTCCCATAGCATTTAGGGGTTGAAATAACAATATATTATCTTTTAAAACAGCACAGGGTTTATGAGGGGGTCCCTGTAATTCTTTTCACCCTTGTAAGGCATCCCCAGACCCAAATGGCTTGAGAACCCCTGCTTGAAGACATCTTTAAAGCTGTCGTGGGCCACATAAAATGCTATAGTGGGCCACATTTGGCCCACTGTCSTTTAGTTTGACACAAACAGAAATAATTTAATATTAACTTCTTCTTGCTAAGAAATCAAATAATGCTCAATATGGTTACATGTAAAGTCCATTTAAGATTTTTCTATGCTCTGCCATGGTATTGTATCATACAGAAATGTAAATTATGATAAGAAAAAACAAAAACTAATAATATACCACTAATGAAAGTGCTCCTAATGATGTCTTTCTTTGAAAACTGTTTATTTTCCATTTATATACTACTTTTCATCCATCCATTCATTTTCCACTTGTTCCAGATTTGGGTCACGGGAGCAGCAGCTTGAGCCGGCCGAGACACGGTGCAGAAACTATTTAGTGTTAAATTGCCCACCTGCTGATAAATATGCACCGTATACCTGTAATCATATTGTCAGATCCAGACATCTCGACCCTCATGATGGGTCCATACAGACTTGCTTGTGGAACGTGCAGGTGGAGGATCACGTCGGCTCTCCCCGGTTTCATTTCAAAGCTGCACAGTGTACCAGCCAGGTGCAGCAGCCAGAGAATGAGGGCATTCCTTCATCCAAAATAACACAAATTCCTCAGGTTGCAGTGAAAAGAGAAAAGAGAGGGTCTTTTCTTGAGCTTGGGTCCATCCGTGCTGAAGAATGATGGAGGGAAAACAGGTGGGGGTGAGGAGGGGGGCGGTTTAGCAGGTGTTGGTGTTGGGAACGGGGGTGGATTTGGTGTTTGGTGATCTTGGCTGAAGAGGAAAAGGGAATGTGGGGCTCCTTGGAATGTGGTGGAATGTTTGGAGCGGTCGAAGGATAATTTAGTGAATCTGGAAGAAGAATAGACAAAGCGGGGTCCTGTGGTGGAAGAAAGTGCTTCTAGGACGTCTGAAGAAACATTCCATCCATTCAGATGGCTTCATCGGGCCCAGAAGCTTCCCTAGATGGCACCGTGGGGAATAGAAGCCCCCACCCACCCGTCATTCCTCCCATACTTGCCCTACACTTCACACATGCAGAAAGCTCCTTTTGATATTCTTTGCCCTTGAAGTTTGTGTACATTTTATATATTTTAAGTCTGCCAATAGAAAAGCTTTTAAATGCTGAGTTCAAGGATGAAGTTGTTTTATTTTCATTCTTTTGAAACATTTTGTACTAACAGCATCAAAAACGTGAATCAGGCGTATAGAAATTACATTCATCTGGTTTACATTCTTTACTGAGGCTAACGCGAAAACCAGGAGTCTTTTTGTTATTTTTAAAGAAGTATCACTTTTTATAGCAATTATATATTTTGTTTGTTAATGTGGCTACAATGGTACGCTTGAATGGTAAGCATGGTATGGTAATGGTATGTTAAGCTTGTACTTTGCTTTGCTTCATACAGGGGGTCTGAAATTTTGGCTATTAAGAAGTGATTTCTTGCTGGAGGTGTGGAATCTGTTGACGTTTAAAATGATTGGATCTGATTTATCCAATTGCTAACGTTTGGCTGGAAAGTATGTAGCGCGCCAGCTCGACCGTGAAGGAAGCTAAGCTAAGAAGCTAACCGGAAACTACGTGTGCTGTAAACAACCATTCCCAATGGGAAGAGAGGAGAACTGAGCTTAACGAGATGGTTGTAAATGAGTGCTGCAGGTTTTATGAGACAAATTTAATTTAATTTGGAAGCCTTGTCAACATGGACTGGCTTCATTCACTTCCTCCGCTGCCATTGCTAAACTACAAGCAGACTGAAATGGTGCAGAAAATCAACGTTGTCGTTCACAACTTCTTCTGTTAGCTCATTGGCCCAGTTGAATATCCATCAGAGAAATTCTTGTCTAAGGGAGAAATCCTAAACAGAGCAGAGAAGAATATATATGCCTCACTCTTTGCTACACTGCCAACATTTCAACAGTTTGTCAGCTGCTCTACCAGAGCAAACAAGACATTGGATTTGTTTTACACAAATCTTAAGGATTCTTATATAGCCAATGCAAGACCTCYTCTGGGTAATTCAGATCACAACCTTGTTTATCTCTGCTCAGAATATAAACCACTTGTTCAGAGACAACCTGTAACTACAAGGACTGTGGGAAAGTGGTCACAGGAAACTGAAGAAGCCCTACAGGGATGTTTGAAGCTACAGATTGGATTGTTCTTTGCCAGCCACGTGGAGATGACATAAATGCCATGACTGAGTGTGTGACTGACTATATAAACTTCTGTGTGGACAACACCATCCCCAGTAGAACAGTGAGATGCTTCCCTAATAACAAACCCTGGATCACCAGTGAGCTAAAGGAACTTTTAAACAAGAAAAAAGAGCCTTTAGGGATCGAGACAGGGAATTATTAAGAAGTATACAGAAGCAGCTCAAAGTCAAGATCAGAAACAGCAAGGAGGTTTATAGAAGGAAGCTGGAGAGTAAACTGAAAAGGAACAATWTCAGRGATGTGTGGTCAGGGATGAAGAAGATCACAGGTTTCAAGCGAAAGGAGAATCGGATGGATGGAAGTCTGGACAGAGCAAATGAGCTGAACACATTCTTCAACAGGTTCAGCTCAGGAACAAGCTCATCTTCCTCATCTCCTGCCCCAAGCCAAACAGACATCTCACCTCCTTTGACCCACAGCTTTCCTGTCAAACCTCAGATGTTTTATCTTCAACCTCAGTCATGGACTTTTYTTCTACATCCACAAGTTTGTCTTCAACTAAATCAGGAGATGCTGCTACTCCCTTTCCCTCCCCTTCCCACTTTTCTGTATCTAGAAGTCAGGTGAAGAGGCAGCTAGAGAGACTGAACCAGAACAAGGCTGCAGGTCCAGAAGGTGTTAGCCCCAGAGTCCTGAAGGCCTGTGCAGACCAGCTCTGTGGGATTCTGCAACACTTMTTCAACCTTAGCTTGACCAAGGAGAAGGTGCCAGTGTTGTGGAAGACATCCTGTCTGGTTCCAGTACCAAATAAAACTCACCCATCAGCCCTCAATGACTATAGACGTGTTGCCCTGACATCCCACATCATGAAGGTCCTAGAGAGACTCCTGTTGACCCGAGTAAGCAAACAAGCACACATCAAGACTTCCTGCAGTTTGCTTATCGTCGTGGAGTTGGAGTTGGAGTTGG
>NW_013952767.1:389870-392158 GCF_001266775.1 Austrofundulus limnaeus
AGTACAAAGTTGCCAAATGGCAGTCAGAAACTTAAAGTTGACAAAAGTGTCAAAAGAGAAGTAAAATACCTGAAAATATAAGCTAAAATCTAAAAGAGACAAATTTAAGTCTGCGAATGTTTAAAATCTAAAACAGAGCCGAGTTTACCTAAAACCAACACATGGCTATTTTAAAACCACAAATGTTTAAAATGTAAAAAGAAGCTAAGTGATAGTTAAAAAAAAACCTTTAAGAGAAAAAGGATAGCGAAAAGTAACAAATGGCTAGTTTAGGGCCACAAATTCTGAAATCTAAAAAGTACCAATATAGCTAAAAGCTAAAGTACAGAAAATCAAAAAGAAAAAAATAAGTAGGTCCTCTGGATGGGTTCTTCTTTAGTGAAATTGTTCGTCTCTCCTCCAAGAGACTTCTTCAGTCTGATGAGTTTCAGGTGAACTCAGCCTTATAAGCACTGCCTCCACATGGACAAACAGGTTAGTCACATGCAAAAGAGGCCCATCACCTAACAATACTGGAGTAAACTTGTTCAAACAGCACATTTTAACATAATGCAGAAATGCCTTTTTTGTATTTGATTTTATGCTTTACAATGAGGACCTTTAATAGGAGAGAGGCCTGTGACTGTAATAACTTTTTCAACAAAACTTAGAAAAAAAACCTTCCTGAATGCAAATATGTTTCCATAGCTGCGCTCGAAGTTATTTCTGTGTGACTGTGGCTGACAGTGAGGGAAATGGTAGGACAGGTTTCGTGTAAGCCCCTGTCATTCCACATCAGTCACTTTACTCAGCTCGCTGGTGCTAATGGTCCCCCCCCCCCCCAAGCCCCACTGGCGGCAGAGATATTGATTGAAAAGCTCAGCATGTTTAGCCTCAGCCATCACATCTCATATATGACGCACAGGGTGGACGGTGAGTTCTGAACCCACGTCATCAGCTCTGCTGTGGTGTTCTTTATTTCTTTATTATACCGGAGKTGCAGTTTTGCATGTTTCAGGCATACAGAATGAATTGGTTCATTTGCTTGATTTGTATTCCAGGAAGCAAACAAGGCCCTGTCACACGATAATGTCTTAGACAACTTGTGAAAAATTTAAAGACATCTACAATGAAGATGGAATTAAAAACAAAACAACTGCAATGCTAAAAAATTAATCAAATATATAACTTTTTTTTAGTAATTTAGTCATAAAAAATTTCACAAGTTGGCACAAGTTGTCTAAAACATTATAGTGTTAGAGGGCCTTTAACAAAGTGTGAGGAACAAGTGCACATTCTTCCTGTGCGTGTGTGGGTTTTCTCCTGATACTCTGGTTTCTTCCCACAGACTAAAAACACAAGTTGAGTTAATTTGTAACTGAATTATCCTCAGGTGTGAGCGGTTGTTTCTATCTCTGATGGACTTAGGACCTGGGTGGACTCTGCCTCTCACAGTGACTGTTGAGTTAGGCAACAGCTCCTTCATGACCTGGAAGGAAAAATGGGTAAAAGAAGAAAAATGGCTAGACCCAGTTTCAATCAATCAAATAAATTTATTTCGAACACGATCACCATACAAAGAGATAACCATACTTAAACATATTACACATATTAAATACAAAATACACAAATTTTATCACAATAATAATCTCTACATGTTCGAAATGGAGTAGGAAGAAATAAAAAAGGTATAAACTCCTACCCCGTACTATTTTCAAAAAAGAAATAATAATAAACCTCAGGCTGACATAGTAAATTGTTAAATTACAATATAAAATTATATTTACCCTTGTACAACCCTTTGTGTTACAATCAGTCCTCATATCTACACATTAAAGGATACATAAACACATGAATMTAATGCACCTGAACAAACATCGAGATTTAAGTAAATCAATTTCCATTTCACAGTTGCCTTTTTTGGCATAAGCGCACTACACACACACATTTATGGTGACTACATATATTCATCCAGCTATACACATACATTCATATGCGCTTATTAGTCTACTTATACCCATTTATACACACACTCACCCATTCATATTTCTATATCCTGAAAAAAATAGCCTCCTTATATTTTATTTTAAATTGTATTAAACTTTAACTTTTTTTAAGTCCTGTTTTAGTTTGTTCCATAGTTTTACACCATGAATTGAAATACAAAAGCTCTTTCTTGTTGTGCGTATCCTACGACTCCTTAAATTTAAGTAACCCTTCTTGTCCCTTCATTCTCAAGAAACAATTTCTGTATGGGCTTGGGTAATAATTTATTTGAAGCCTTGAACATAATTTGAGTAGTTTTAAAC